>NW_019104054.1:0-170953 GCF_001856785.1 Myzus persicae | reverse complement strand
AAATATATTTAAAGAATAAATACATGCATCATTGTGAAAACCCACCATGAATTGCAACTGAACGACATGTCAAAGAATATAAAAATATACGTGTGATATTCCTTTATCAAAATATATGTGTAGGTAGCTATAGTTAATTCGTGTACATACAATTTCCATTTATCTAAAATTGCAAAATTTTAATATGTGAGTATCAGCATTTATATTATAACGCGCAGAAAAGTTTTAACTTAAAAATGTAAAACACTCAATATTAATTATTATCGAATGTGCAATGATAATTCACTTACCTTAATAGTTCACATTACACTATATATATATATATATAGTTATTGTTCAACAACTGCGTGGATTTGCTAAAAACTAAAGATCTGCGAAATTCAATGTTAAATTAAAACTACCAAAATATAAAATTATGTTTACCTATATTGTAGTAACTCACTGTTACGTCGGAATCTGCATTAGAATTGGATGCTTAGAGACAACACGGTCGATTGTTTTCTACTTCTCAACTATGAATAATATGTTTTATATTATAATAATAATGTTTATACAAGAACGTGAAATAAATTGTATAAAAAAGTATCACGGTCTATACACAAAGTGTTCCTCGAGAATTTAATAATTTTAAGTGGTACAGAAATTACAGAGTGCCACGCACACACACACACACACACACACATACTCACATACACACACATTGCGAGCTTTATTAAATAAAGAATCTACACTATCCAAAACCTTTAAATATATTAATCTTCACGGACCTATAATATACTATTCCGCATATACACGCATAAAATGGTATTTTTATCTTTCATAGATATAACATTTTTTGTCCCCCGGGTGTCAACAATAAACAAATATAGGGCGAGGGTGAGTGTACTGAGTACCTTAATTTGGTTTTACAGTCCATGAATTTGTATTGTGCATATGATATAAATCATTTTTTCAAGTCGAAGTTAAGATGATATATACATATATACATTATTCTGACTTCGCTCAGAACATTAAATTAAAACTTTAAGACTAGAAAAGCTGTGTATAAGACAGCATAATGACTCTTTCGTCCCTTCATTTAACCCACGCATATAAGAACTGTTTATTATATTCCAGGTGTAAACTAAAAATAATCAACTAACCTGCGTCCACTCAAAAATAAAGAAATTAAAAGAATTAAGAATTTTTTAATTAACAAATCCAATTATCTAATTGCATAACTTGGAGGATGTGTAACTGAGACGAACTTGATTTATTTTTAAACATGACACCAGAATCACGGTCCTGATGAAATAATAATCCAACCGAAAACCCATTTAATTTCTAAGAACCAAAAAGGTTGGGTTGAGCATTAATTTATTAAAAAAAAACATATTTTTTATGTATTATCAAAAGGGCTTTATCAACCTCTCTAAATTTACATAAAGGTTTCAATAGAATACAAATTAGTGTAAATTATGTCAAAACTGAGGTATTTCGTAAAATACAACTACGGATTTGAATCGACTACAAAATAATAATAAACCATGCATTGTATTATAAAGTCCTCGGCGTGTATTATCAATAACAATTATTATTGTTATAACTTTTAAGTATGATTTTTTATAACGAGTGTGGCTAATAGAGGTATATCACCCAACAACAATATTATATCAAATGATTAATCAACATATTATTATTATTATTATTTAATAACATGAAATTACGCAACCTAAAATGGCCAGTTAATAATCGTTTGATAATGATTAGTTAAGTATAAAATCGATGCGTTTGTAAAATTAAAAAAAAAAAAATGAACCGCAAACAATAATTGAGCTATTTAAAAAGGTATTTTATAATCGTATTCATATCGTAATTTTTTAGGCAGGTTTAAACAACATAAACACACACACAAATAAAAACAATACCTATTATATATATGTATTTTTTTTTTGTTTTGAACCACTACAGATATTGGCACGAATGCGTGGGCACATATTACATTGGCGTACATGACTGATAAAGACTGCAGAGTTCGATATCCCGTTTCGCTTATTCCGCGAATATTACTGCACAAAAATACATACCATAAAATATATGGGGCAACCTAATATTATATTGTTGTACCATAGATGTATATTATAATATTATAATTTGTTCTGATTTTTTTTTTCCTGGAAATTCGCCATCCCCTCGCGTCCAGACAGAGCTGCACATTTGCGGGCGTCTAAAGGATACTACGTCATATTAATAATATTATAAGAAATAATCACCCACGCAGCTCGGCAACAACACTCGAGGGAAATAAAAAAAAAACTAAAACCAAAAAATTAAATAAAAGAACAAAAAATACGCGCTCGTCAGTCCATCAGTCGACCGTGCGACGTTATACACCGGTAGGTTACGTACGTTACACAGGTACCCCCATAAGACGTATTATTTGTACATTTTCAGACATATTATTTTGTATATCAGACGCACGCGTGTCTTCTCCTATACCGCACGTGTTCCGCATTTTTCTAATAAACGCGATGCGCCTGTAGTTGTTTAATCCCAGAAATTCGCCGAACCGTAATTGCCGGCGGACGCAATACACGTACGCGCAGCTCGTAGACGGGTATAATAATATGGTATGTACGTAGGTATATAGATACCAGGACCGCGGTATAGACCCGAGGCCTTGAACGAGAATTCGCTCGATTTATTGACCGTAATCGAACGATTATAGTACGGTCTGCCGCGCGGTCGTAAAAACTATTCGCGACGTGTCTCAAGACCACTGCGATATAATACCATAATATAACGCTTATATACAATGCGGCGATAATATTTAAGTATATAAATGTATTATTACATCTGCGCGCGCAGGGTGAACCGATATGTACGGCCGAACAGTGCACCCTCCAGATATATTTTCTCTGCAATACGAAAACGTGAACATTTTGTTTGTAAAATAATATATCGTGTTATTGAGCATGATTTTCGGAAATATGATCACGACCAAACGACACCCCTCCCCTCCCCCACAACCGCGACATCGTGTTTTGAAATCTCTGCGTCCGAGGTGACCGACGACGCTGCAGGAAAATTGCACGTTTATTTTACTCGATCGTTATTGTATAGCTACGGGGACATCGAACTGCAGTCGTCGAAGACCGTTCGCCGTTTAATATTTATTGCGACAATACTAAACTGTGATTGGACGGAAAATTGAATTTTCACAAGTATCACTCGAAAATTCAAACCCCACACGCCCACCTGCGTATAATATAGGTATACCTACACGGACATTTTGGGAGATCGTACTTTTTTCCCTCTGCTATATAACCCTGCAGACAAACTTTCAACTTGTATCGACTATTGCGGCAAATATTTGGAAAAAAAAACCACGAAATAATATATTATATGAAATAAAATAAATATACCGAGCTCGTTACTGCAAGCATAATATAATATTATGACATATTCTGTGCCGGATGGAGGCAGGCACTTACACAGCGGCTGTAACTAGTAATGATAAAATATTAAAATATAATATCGTATACCTGCGCGAGGGATAAAAAAAAAAAATGGTCCGTGGGATTCGTTTGGAATTCTTCTGGCCGTCTGGGACGAAATTATTTAGTCACCGAGGAGTTTGGAATATTCAACGTTGCCCGACAACTGTCAGTTTCTTAACTTTGTTTTTTCCAAAGCGGAACCCAACGAATACGGATGAATATCACGCTGCGAGAGGTTATAATAATAACACACACGAATTCGCTTGTCATATCGTTGTTTTAATTTTTAACTGCAAACGTCGGAATGCAATCGCAACAAACGGGGGCGGGGGATGTCTTTTGATGTGACCAAACCCTTTTGCAGCAAGCCAATGCAACTGCGACTTACTGCTGTAGCGGATTACATCCCAGGCAGAAAAAAAAAAATAATAATAAAACCAACCATCCACCGCGTCCACCGGTCTATTGTCGTTTCCCATCCCCCTGAATTATTATCGTGATGTTGAAGTCTTGGTGGTGTGCACAGCGCGTGCATCTGACCTATATACACTCGAATGGTCGTCGTCGCCCGGGGTCAGTGGTACGCAAAATCAACTGCGGGATTGGATTTTTAATGCGTAGACAACGAGGGCACCAAAAGTAAACAACACTATCCCACTAGCCAATAGTATAGTTTCCCAAGACAAACTCCTTTGTTTATCATTCGAGAAAAATCTGTTTATTAACTTTTTATTACGAAAAAACTTTTTCACAAAGGATAACAAAATAATCTAAATTTTTTTAATTTATTTATCATACCTTTATTTTGTGCATTTTTTTATTTGTTCTACATGAGTACCTACTTAACCAAAATCTCTTAATGCATTTATTAATATAGTTGTATACAAAATTGTTGTTATATACCTAGACAGTGGTTTTGAATTCAAATAGCTGACATTACTTAATAATATAATATTTAGAAAATGAATAAAATATATTACGTACACATGCAGGAAATTATGGGGATACAATAATTAATTCAGTTGACCAGAATCATGAATTTAATTGTAAATTAGTATTTACAAATATGGAAAACCCGTAAACAAAATATGAATAAGAGTCCGTGACCTTTAAAATGTGAAAACCTACAGTAAAAACAAACATTCAAATGCATAATTGAAATGTATTTTATTTCATGATAAATACTTTTGTTATTAGTAAAGTTTGTGAACATTTATTATCAGAAATGGTTTTACTTTTTTATTCCGTTATAATTTCACGAGATCATGACAGCATGTAATTTTAATAAAATATTTAGTTAATAATTCATATACCTACCTACCAAAATGTTTTAATTAGATTCTGAACAATTTTAATCAAAATTATTGTAATGAATCTATAATAAATTTAAATAGGAACACAAACTTACATACATATTTTATAAAATTGAAGTTTATATTTAAATATTTTGATAATTAGTCATGTTATATTTAACTATTGTTTCTCGACAAAATTATTTATGAACCTTAAGAACAAAAACAAGACCTATATTAACGAAATTGATAGTAAAGTGCACAATTATTATTAGTCATGTTACTAGTAAACGTATTTCTCAAGAAAATTATTTATGAAACTTAATATAAATAGAACAAGATCTATATCAACGTAACTGATTATAATGTGCTTAATTGATTAGTCATGTTTTTAGTAAATGGTGAGCAAAACAAAATATATAATTTATGAATCTTATAAATAATAGAATGAGATAATTATCGACAAAATTGATAATAAAGTATTGAAGAAATCACGTTTGAAAAAACATTTTTAAAAAAAATATAATAAAATGAATGTCTACAGTAAACTCAAATAGTTGTTAAAGAAAAAATATTATTTCAGATTATTTACATGATTCATTTTCATATCGAGTTACAAGATCTAAGAAAATCATTATGCTAAATTTAGATAAAATATGAATTAATTTGAACTAGAAAATAAAAAAATAATTTATCTTCTAAACTCAAATTATTAAATCTTTTAAGGCTTGATCCATGTAAAACTAAAGAATATAATAACTGATAATATTATGTACCAAATTAGAAATAATAAGCTTGGAAATAAGTTATGATATTTGAATTTAATTTTTAAGCTACCTACTCATTTATTTTATGAAAACGAATATTTATCAGTATTAGCTAGTTAGGTGACATATTATGTTGTGTCTAAATCAATTTTTGAGAATTATAATACAAATTATTTAAAGTCTCAATAAATTGTAAATAGGTGTAACGATTTTCCGAAAGAAAAATGTCTTGTATTGACTGTATTGATATTTGATAGTAAATACATTCAAGCAAACACAATGATCAAATGGTATATATTATGTATATTAAATTATTGGTTTACAGTATTATTTTATAAAAATCACTCTTTTACTGTAAAACGATCATACGGTAGGATTAGTTATATTTTACTCATCAAAATACATCATTTTTAACGTTGTTTCCCCCGAAACAATGTTTTGAAAGAGCGCCCCTTGAATCCGTCAGCGTCTTTGGTAAAAAAAATTAATTATTATAAACTCTACTTGAAATATTATATTAATTATCTAGTAATAACTTGCAATACTTATGCCGAGTTGCATAAAAAAATTGATTAATTTAATGGTTCACTAAAATTTAATGGACCACTGACGGGCCACTAAATCATGTTTAAGGGACAATTAGCTCACAATCGATTCATTAAATGTTTAGTGATTGTTTATGCAACCCAGCATTAATGCTTTTAGTAATTAATTTCTTAACTTATAAGTTATAATTAATACATTTTAAGATGGAAAATAGTTAACTATTGTTTCCTATAGTATGTTTAATGTAGATACTATAATAATATATACTCGGTAAGTTTAACTAATTAAACAATATTATTTTTGCTATTAATTTATTGACTGATACCAAAACCCATAATATTAAAGTATAAACAAAAATCGGTTGGTGTTTCACACTCTGATATTTTTTTTGAGTTTGAATAGTAAACAATAGTAATTGTGGAGTGGCTTGATGTTTTAGACCCACAGAGTAGAGCCGTAAAACCAACTGCTATCTTAAAATGTTTACACTCCGTTTGGAGGGGCATTCCCGTAATGAGTGTATTAAATGTATAATGTATACAGCGTTACTGTTTAATACATAGATAATATGTACATACATTTGTCGATAAAAATTAGAATTGAGTCAAATCTAATTGAAAATAAACTACAAAACCCTTGAATTTGTTGTAAAAACTAAAAATAATATTATTGTGTGGCACTGACAAGTTCAATTAAAACCAATACGTACTCCATAACTTGTATAATATAAAAAATGTATTTTCAATCTATAGATATTATATTATTTTAGGTAGTTACGATATATTAAAAAAAAAGTGAAATATTGAAATGAACAAAAGTTATTACATAGCCGGTTAATTAAATTTGTTCGCTATTTGTGTTACGCCTTACACCCTGTGTGTACCCAGAAGTGTAATAAAAAATATAATATAATATTAAAATATGCAATTGATTCTACATTTCATGATCTCAAAAGTAAAATTCTTATTAAAAATGTTCGACATGCGTGTTGATGTGTCGCGTGATCGTAATCATTTACCAAACGTCCGTGTCACACGATAAGACTCACCTCTACTCGAAGAGAGAAAAAAAAATGCGCAGATTCATAAAAGTTTCTCTAGTTTCTACGCGGTTACGAGTTTATTTCCACCACAACCTTATTTCACTAACCCGTCATACGAATGTCGTGTTCTCGTTATTTTGGTTTTAAAAATCGTACTGCAATATATTGTCGCGGTCATTTATTCAAAACGCGTAAGCGAATAATAAGGTAACGTGTTTTCGTAAATTTCATTTTATTTGTTTTTATCGTTTATGCGCAGTTGCAGTGCGTTCATCAAGTTATCGGTATTACTTTAAACGTAAACGCTCAGTAATGGAGAATAAACTTCTCAGTCAAGGTGCCCCCCATTTAAAACCAAAACTACCAAATGCCCATACTTTCCACTCCGGAACTATACATTTAAACAAAATCCATACGCTGGCAATAGGTACAATACCGTCATTTGTAGTAATTGGGCAAAAATCCCGGGACATGAGTTTAAAAAAATAAAAATAAATGTTTGCACTAAAACTCACTCAGATTGAGTACGTACTAACACAATTCAAAGGCTGACCTCAAAACGTTTTAAGTGTTTGTGGGGAATTCTAAAACCGTTGTGCAGTGTAACGTCCCCGCACGGTAGGTCAGGTACGCGTCCGGAATAATAATATAACAGTGACTTGTGTGCGCGCGTATTAATTTCAACAACAACAGTAAGACACACACTCCCGAGTCTGACCGTAAAGTGAAAAACAATAATGGAAATTTGCAAGAAAGATCGAGAGATTTATCGTCACGAATTACGCGTACCTATTTCAATTTATTGTTGAAACGCGATTGCCGATGGGACGTCATTGTTTTCGCCGTTATACGACCAAACTCCATACATCCGTAAAAAGCGCATAACCTTTAATATAATATTATTACGTACCAGAGTACCACACGGTATTGTCAATTATGGATAATAATAATAATAATTATTATTATTATTATCACAGGTATGAGCTGTGCGTTGAACCCATCACAAATTTATCGCTGTAAAATAATATTATTATAATATTATGTTCTAGGTCATGATCAGATATTTAACCACACACACACACACATACACACACACACAGACACACACACACACACACATACACACGCACACAGCCATTAATCTTCGTCTGATCGACATAGATCGACACACACGCGGACCGGTGAACGTGTTGAATAATGTTCTATTATACCGAGCGGATTGTATTATTATTATATTTGACTATGGAATAGTTACATTCGAACGAAGATTACGGTCTCGTTATGATCTCTGATTTGTCATTTTGGTACCATTGTTATTATTATTATCGTCATCATCGCTATCAATGTCATGTGTACAACATTATAAATATTCGTGCATTATGCGCGACGAGTACCTGTCCTATTTTAAGCCCGCCGACGATATGATGTCCATTCAATATCGCGTACAATACCGTATTATTGAACACTGCCTACTACCAAACTACTCGCGCATTATGATGGCCGTCGTCGAAACAACAATCATTTTACCCATTTCGTTATTAATAATTATATTACAATAAAAATAATTACAAAATATAATGGTGATGGTATCGAGCTAACTCGGGGGACAGCTCCACCTTCCGACTCTAAACCTGTTTGTGCATTATTATCGAATCAATGTAATAAATAATAATAATAATAATATACAGAAGGTAGGAATCGTATTATTATTTTAATGCGGCGACGATGATGGACCGGCGCGGAATCGTCTATTCGACCTAGATTTCGGCCTACCTAGTAGGCGAAATAATGCTCGGCAGCCAGGCCGGTCAGTGTCGTGCTGGTAACCGGCTGGCGCAGCCGATAACCAGGTAAAGGTAGACGCGCGTTATTGCAATATTATAATGTCAGACGTCAGTTTAAATACTTTTACAGCAGGCATATTACGTGTGATGCAAAACCGAAACGGAACGGAGCACCGACTCGGATAATATTGATATTATTACGAGCTGATTATTATAGAGGGCCGCTTTTATCGGACGTCTATTTTAGTCGCTCTAACCTAAAATCTGGTATATAGTTAGCCGGCGAAACCCGGTCGGGTCCGGTGTATAGTTATGGCTTGCAAACCATTGTACGAACTTCTTAATCTGGTAGGTTCATCTAATAGACACCTACTCGGTGCCCACCCGACACGGACGTCACGAATCCTCAAAAAATTCACGGTTTTCGACAAATCTTGGTCAACTCGGGTACGTCTCAAGTCATTTTCTCGTCAACGGTTAACAGTATGTATCGGTTTAAACCAATAGTTGTACGGCGATAACTACTACTACGACACAACAAACAACTGACCTCTGGGCGTCAACAGGTTATCTTTGCTGGACATGGCGTTCTGGTCGGCGGCGGCCGGCGTTCCGTAGCTCATCTCGAACTGCACGGGCGTCAGCGTGGACGGCGGCAACTGGTGTCTGTCCGGCGCTCCCGACGCGCGCCGTCCACCGTTCGTGGCCGACGTTCTGCGGTGGCGGTCGCCGGCGTCTCCGGCGGCCGGGCCGAAGTACGCGACGTTGTCGGCGGCGGTCGTGGCCGGAGCCGACGTGGTGATCGCGGCGGCGGTACGTTGACCGGCGTCGGTTGTACAGTGGTCGGGAGTTACCGGCCGGCGGCGGTCGCTCGCGGCCGAGTCTTCTTCGGGATCTGCGCGCGGAGGCGGAGGCGTCATCGCGACAGCGTCGTCAGTTGGCGGCGGCGGCGGTGGATTGAATGCGACGCGACGGGACGACTGCGGATCGGGCGACGACAGGCCGCGGACATTCGAACGACTGAGCGATACGACGGACGGTCGGACTGTTATGGGGATATTTCAAGCCGGTATCCTACAACGGTCGACCTGTTTAGGCGTGTTCGGCGGCGCGGATTGCGATTTGCCTGGCGATCGAATCGACGAGCGTGTGGCGTTCGGGACGGCGACGCGATCGTGTGCCGGCGACGACACGAGCAGAACACGAGGACGAGAGATCCACACGATTGAGAGAGCCGTCCGGCGTCGGCGGTAGCGTGGTGCGAGTGCAACGTGCGCTCCCCACCGCTCCTCCCCGTCTACACGACGCCCCTTCACCTCGCCGCCTTCCCACCACGCGCTCACCACTACTACTACTACTACTACAACTACTACAACTGCCTACTACCTACTACTATTACTACTACAACAACTATTATACTAATATCGTATTATTATAATATAATATGTGCTGTCGCCTGTTCACGTACTTTACTTACTACTACTACTACTACTACTTTTCACGTGACATTTTTTTTTCCTTTTTTATCGTCGAGTAAGTATTTAGTTTTCAAGGTCTGAGTGCGATTCTCCGAATATACCCACCCCCGACCACCCACGTGCGACGAGTGCACTCGACTCGCCACCGTTTTTTTTTCCCACCCTCGTGAAACAAGCTGTAAAATGTATTTTATGATAATAATAATAATTTATTATTATCGAGTGTGGGTGTGTATAATATAGGTATATGTCCGTGCATTATTCACGACCAGCGGGCGCGTGATATGACGTCTTATAACACACACGACCAGCAGCTACCGGTCCACTTACCACTTACCGCAGCAGACGATATCGTTACAGTATTAATCATGACAATAATGTACCGACGACGACGACGACGACGACGACGATTAGTCGACACGACTGATACAATAATTATACCCAATACGATATAGTCGGTTAGTGGAATCGGTAAACGTCACTCGTCTTTCGTGCCGACGACGTTTAAAAGAAAACATATTGGGTGTTCAGTCGGTGGTCGTGTTCCGAAACGCCTAGACGTCTTATCGAATTTCTAGTTGAAGGTTGGGCAAATAGTCGAGGCCTTGCATTATTACATTATTACGAATAACAGGTTTTGAATTGGGCGATCGTAGAGGCAACCAATGGGCAGGCAGGAGTTATATTTTATTTCGTCAAGCAGCAGTGTTTGCTTTCGATAACTATGCGTATTCAAAACACAGAAAAATATTGGAAGTCTTATAACTACAAGAATGTAGTTGCACGGTCATTTCTCGTACCCGCCAACAAATTAAACGTCATTAAAAATAAAAAATAATTAATCCAAATACATCTGCGAGTTCGGATATCAATAAGGGGTAGTGACGTGTAACGTAATAATACTTTACTTCATAACACGATAAATATACCAATAACAAATGTGTCCACTTCCGGTCGTAGGTAGCTGTTGTTATTTCTATCTACACGCCGGCCTACTCGTCGTATTATACCGTTGCCATTATAAAGTAAAATAATATTATTAATGGACATTTTTAATAAATTGCTTACATTTCTCCGGAACGACGATAATAATATATTACGTCGGATTATATTATTATGTGTACAAAGAATATCGTCGCTGTTGTACTCCAATATACACTCCCCGGCCGCAAATCGCATTATATATCGATGACGATTATAATATATATATAAATATATTTTATAAAATATTATTATACCTGTGCGGAGTATACCTATACCGTGGTCATTGTGTGCGAGCACAGGTTCATAACAATAACATATATTACGGTTGCCTGCTGCCCGAATCGTACAAAACACAATCGGTCGCCTTTGGGTTTCCAATCACCACCCCCGCGCCGCCGCCGCATTTCTTTCCGAATTCTTTATCCTCGTCCTATTGCGCCGCATTTTTTACAGGTACCTACGCGCAGAGTGGTAGAATATGTACTCGTGTGTATATACCATGTATACTGTGTGTGTATATATATACTACTTACATATATATACTCTGTATGCGTCTGATGATGTACAATATATATATATATATATATATATATATAGGTATTCGAGACATTCCGTTGCAGGGCGATCGACAGCTGAGCGACCCGCCAGACGATACCACGCGCGGTATCATATAATATGTACTGTATATTCTATATTCGTATACCGCATTATACCAACATATATCTATGATGAACGTGCACGGTAGGTACACGAGGGTGTTCGGTCGAACGCGACCGATCCCGCGGCTAAAAACGTAACGATATTTTCACGACGACTCGTCTGCGCGTGATATTCGCGGTTCTGCAGGAATATTCTATACGTTACAATATCGCGGAGATTTAATTTCGATAAAGATAATTAGAAACCGACCGTCGCGTATAAAGTTTTGTGGCTTAACGAACTCCGAACCGAAATATAGTCGTAAAATTAATGCGAATTCAAAAGCACTCGTTATGCTCACTGTTGTGCGCGTAGTCTGTACATGCATGAGATTGTAGCCAAACCGAACGGAAAAAAACAAATAAGGAAACAAATTGGCCCAGGAAAAAAACCCAAAATCGTTGGAGTGTTTGATTTCGGTTGACATCTGCACGTGTGGTGTGAGACACAACTCAAACGATTTTTTTTATCACCAAATAATATGTTTTTACTAAAACGTGAGACTTGAGTTTTTAATTTTTTTTTTTTTTTAATCCACTCACGTATAATCACATAATCAGTTGAACGTTTAACCATGTAAGCTCCTGAAAATGTGCTCAAATTAACAGGTCAATATTTCTTATCGATATAGTTATGGGTTATGAAATGAAATTTATTGGTATATGTGCAGTGTGCACCTGCTATGATCACGGCGTGTAATCACTAAAACAGGTATATTTCAAAATATTTATGCATAATATTATATTGTGTTTTGACGTAGGTACGCCATCCAAAGAGTGGTGTACGTACACTAATTGGTAGTACAAACGTTTTTGACTGTTCGACGTCTGAGGTTTTCAAAATGTCTATTCATTTTCGTATTTATATCGTATTAAGTATTTATGTTTAGCATAATTGTTCGGTCGACAAAATTAAGATTGAAATTTCACTCAAAAGCGCAGTGCCACATTATGGTACTATGATGTGGTTAATCACGTTGGTAAATTAAAACTTATACTTGGCGAGTTCAATAGTATCTTCTATGACGGCAGTCACCAACGTTTTAGACCTCTGCACACACCTCAAACAGATCCATAATTTCAAAGTCTACGGACAAATACAAAGCATATATAGTGTTTGTATGTTATTAATAAAAACCGAAAATATCTCGGTAGAAAAACTTTTGGGAAATCTTCCGTTAAAATTTCCAATGATAGCTGTGAAAAGAAAGACTTTATAATTAAAAATAATTCGCGAATTTGCAGGATTTTGATGAATTTCGTCTATAGTGTATGTCGGATGACGTTATGTACTGGAGAATTACAAACTAATAGGTATAGTATCCAAAAAAAATATCCTGTATCAAAATATTACTATATGGCAGAAAACGACCAGGTGCTGGCAAGCTAGAGCACTATATTATATTATGCTCTACGAAAGAACATTCACAAAACTAGTTATCCAAGTCACTTTTCTAGTAAGCTTTTTTCGTGTAATTTTTTTTTTTTAGCTGTCTGTTGGTTTCTATTTTTTTCCTGGGATTTTTCTGCATACGTTTTTTCACCACGGGCTTTTCAAACGACTTCCACAAAGCCACTACCTCCATAATTATACAATATTCTCATTTATGTTACTTCTCTCGGCGTATATACCTACGTATAATTTATACGCCAAGATACCCATAGACGTATCGAGATACAGTAACGTACAGTGTACAACTTTCACTATTATACTTTCGTCGTTTTCCAATATTGTTTTCTGAATATAAATTGCCTACGGCTGCGGTACGGCACACTAAATGGTATATATGTCCGGAAGTGAACTACTTATTTCGTCTATATCCCGCGCCTATCGCCATCTCTGCAACGCCGAATGGGGGGAGGGGGGGGGCGGCAAAACCAAACTCGTGTCTTTCAATACGAGAACACCGACCTATATATTCCCTAGGGCCACTTGCATTGAGCATGTCATTTAAAACATCTACACAGACTGCAATAAAACCGACGCTTTGGAAAATGCGTAGGTAGTCGATTGGCGATTGCGGCGTACGAGGAAATACACACAGATTTCTATATTATATATATTTCCACTCGTCGCTATAATCTCAAGGATAATAATATAATATATGTGTGTCTATTTAGTGCATCGCGCAAGCACGAGTTTGAAGCATATACAATCGATTTGAAGTATTAAATGAAACGGTTATAACGTACAACTACTTAAATACCTACATATTTTATTTCATATACCCTCGAGAGAAATATATTATTATCATCTCTGAAACATATTATAACAGTGTCTTCCTGTTTATTCTTATAAAACTACTATTTCCTCCGTTGGATATATTACGCTATGTTTATCATGATAATGATTTGAATTAATGTTAATTGTTTTGTGTTTTAGATATTATAT
The DNA here is from genome assembly GCF_001856785.1 of Myzus persicae. NCBI lineage: Eukaryota > Metazoa > Arthropoda > Insecta > Hemiptera > Aphididae > Myzus > Myzus persicae. Next base: position 156,491 of record NW_019104054.1, on the reverse strand, counting down.
ATTATAAATATTTAATCTATATATATATATATATGTACATCGGGGCTTCAAAACGCTTTTATAACTTAACGAGTATAGCGTTAAACGATTAAAAATACGATTGAAATCGATGACGGATAACGAAACAGAAACTATAAACGATTATAATTATTGATTTAGAAACACGTGACAGAAAAAGATTAATAATTGGAACATAGCGTCATAGCATCGCCAGAAAAAAATATTTGTAAAACTATAGCTACCATCAGTTAAATATATTTGGTTGTTTTTGTAAAACTCTGACTTAAAATACCAGGTACCTAATCAAAACGAAATAAATCTAAATGGAATTCAAATAACGATAAATTGAATAACGTTTAAATTTTTTTTTAAAATTAAACAGTCAATCGATCATAAGTTATATATGTATATATAATTATACTCCTATAACGGTTAACGGTATTGTATTTTTTTTTTTAATTTAAGTGCTGAATTATACATACGTAAATTAATACAAATCGCTAGCAAGTGAGCACATCAAAGTATAATAATAGGTTGTAATAAGCGAATCTATTATTTTAATTCAACGAGTTTTGAAAACGATATGTGTAAAAACTGCATCTCCGACATATTGCTATTGATTGAAATAAGTGGTTGAATCGAGTATAGACAATAATACATTTGTGATAGTAGAACCAACCCATAGTATTAAATTTTGCTTGCAAAACAATTTCATTGTGAATTCAATATTATTGAATACTTGTATTATCATACAACATAAATTATGTTCAATGATAATAAGCATTATAGATATGGACCGAAGATCCGTGATCGATTAAACATATTAACTAATCAAACATTGTTTAAGGCTCTATTTGCCCCAGTTCATGGTGTGTTCTATATAAATGTTATAAATATTTAAAGACAAACACTTGAATAAAGTTATAGTATACATACATTACTGTTAACGTTGGTAAATAATGATGGTAACTTTAATTTAAATTGTGGAGACTGCAAAGTATTATATTAATAAAATTAAACGAGCAGAGCGATTTAAACTATTTTACAACTCGGTATTTATAAATTAATGAACGAAAAACAAATCATCCAACGTTTCACTTTTAATTTCACTAAGTTTTTTTAAAAATTGTTTTGATAAACATTTTATCGAGTTTATAAAATGTTTATTTACTTAAAGATTTCAAGATAATTTTAGACATATTTTAGAAGTCGAGTATCTAAAAGAAACAGATCAATATTAGTGAACATAATGTTATTCTCAACATTTTTTTTTTCATCATTCAACTTCTTCGATAAAATTGGCTTGAAAAATAATCATTGCCTGCAACTCACATGAAAGTGTTGAACTGCATCGAATAGGAATAGAGTTTATTTAATTATCAATTTTTACATTGTAAAATTGTATGAAGAAAATAATAGGTTAGTTTTTGATTTAAAAAGTAGTAATTTATGTTCTTAAAATAATTACAAAATAATTTTTTAAGGAGGTTAAATTATTTCCCGACTCCTGTTACTCGCGCAGTTATGATCATTTATTATGGTTGATAATTATTATATGATTTAAAAATTAATCAATTTTATAACGACTTATAATTAATCAACATATTGTTATTTGTAATAAAAAGTGTTAAATAAAGTCGTATATGTTTAATATAAACAAATCGAACTTTTCAGTATTTTATTACTTATATTCTTTAATTGATTTTCTTATAAATGGTCAATATTATGTGGACCCGTAGAGTTAATATTATTTACAAAAATGTGGAAACATTATCCACTCTTCTGGCTCATGAGTAAAAATTGTTTTTTTAATGCAATAATATGCCAGATAGCAGACATATAAATAAGACATTGTATTTTACCTAAACCGTAAATCAAAATAATAAAGGTTGTTTACTATAACAAATTGTTCATTCAAAAATACGAAAATAATACCATAAAATACTATTTTACGTACAACTATTAAAACGTCAGCTTCTGGTAAATACATCATAATATATTGTATCATATTGTAATACCTTCAATAAACATCACTATATTATAATTATATTATTATATTATAATATACGTGAAATTTATTTATTTTTTAACCATTATTTTTGTTTATAAGCAATCTGTTTTACACACATAATACGAATAACAACTAACAAGCATGATGCATTTAATGAAGTGTATATAATTTAAACTCGTTTTTTAATATATTTTTTTTTTTTTTTGGTAATGCAAACCTTAAAAACAAACAATATTTTATAGGTCTTACGTAATAATATTACGTAGGTATTCCATTTAAAATAATGATATGATATTTTGAATTTTGAATTTTCCTTAATTCAATACAAACAAACATAGTAAGAAAATACAAAGTCATAATTTATAGAGTACAATTTATAATGGTTGCGAGCGATTTTCCGTGTGCAAATCGATAACCAAGGCAATCAAAACACATAATAATATTATGTGAAGTTATTAATGTATGACTTAATTTATATTTTATATCAATATAAACAAAAGTTTACTACTGTAGTACTAGTATTAATGGGGTTTACAGTAAGGTTTATAATTGTCTTGCATGGTTTACGACGCAACAGTATAAATACATAAATAAATAAATACATAACATAATATATATACATATTATAAGTAATTAACTTTATGACATTATAGAACAGAATATAATATTATAACCTCGTTAGGCCATAGAATTTAGATGTCTCGGATAACTCTTTACATATTATTACGATTTAACGTTAGGTATTGATTAAATTGTAAAACACTACGACGTGACATTTTTTACGGTTCATAATTATCAAGCAAAATTTAAAACATATAGCGAGATACACAATGCAATGTTATTATTACTACCTATGGCTTATGTACGAGTAAGTCTGGTACAGTCGAATGGGGAGGAAATTAAACTGTTTCCCGCTTTCTTGTCACAGTTTCTAAACACTAAATCGCTATTGTTGACAAAATAATGTTGAAGAAACATGTTTTCTGTTTATTAATTTTAAAATAATTATCGTTAGCTTGATTTTGAAGATTCATCTTTAACAAATAAATGTCTTATTGCTACATGTAATAATTAATGAAGAGCGTATAGGCACATACAGGACCACTTGCATAATAAACGATGTATTTTATTTCGTTTGAATTTATTTTTAAACAAATTTTAACAAAATATCTATGCTCAATGTAGTTCCTTAATACATTCATCGCTCCGCTCAGAATCTAAAATAGTTAAATTCTATAAATTGTGTTCATTATTAGACTGTGTTGTGTTCTTTTGACTTCATTCTCCTTTTCTTTGTACTTTCAACAATTTTTTAAGCATCACATAAATAATATTATAAAATCTGTATTTTGTTATTACGATTTTAAGACCCCATTTCCAATGATTTTAAACCATAAGTGAAAAAAACTTTATATAATTGTATAATAATATAATAAATTATAATTACTAAAATTTGTAAATAAATTATTATAACTAATTTCTAATTTTAATTCTAATAAAATTGTACTTATAATAGGTATAATTGGTTATACGTGCATATTAGACCCATTCAACGAAAAGATTTTATTCGTTTGCCTATCACTCCCTGTATGATTATGGCTGTTCTTGAAAAATGTATGTGTTTCCCTGAAAGAATTTTTTTTCATGACTATCATATTTGTTTTATGTGTCTCATAGATAATTTGGATTTTCCATTTAATTAACAAGTGATCGCAGCTCATTGTTTATTAAAAAATTATGACTATTTTAATTTTTAATACAGAGACTTCAATCAGGGCTCATTTTAAATTTTAATGCTTATTAAAAGAGCTTTACATTATGTATGGAATTTGTGTTTAATATTCGCTACATTGGTTTATTTTATCAAGCGTGCTTATTACTTGCCTTTAAAAGAAACAAAAAAAAAATGGCAGTGATAGAAAAAAAGACCTTGCATAATATAAAGCTCTTTTAATAAGCTTTAAAATGAGCAACAAATTAAGTCGCTATTTTAAAAATTAAAAAGTTATAATGGTCTTAATAAACAATGGGTTCACTTGCAAAAATCGAAATTATCAATGAGAAGACACTTATAATAAAATTCGAGAAAAAAATGTTTCCCTGGAAAACATTTAATTTCAACAAGAACAACAATTACAGTTAGTGGGAGGTAAACAAAAAAAAAATTATTTTGAATTAGTCTTGATTGTGTAGTTTGGTATAGTATATATATTTGAATAATATATTATTCTATTAAGTACATAATTTATTTACAATAGAAAATTTCATTGAAGTGTGTATAAATGTATACAGGTTTATTCAAATTGTATGTTACATAAATTGTATCATAAACATATTCAAAATAGTGAAAAATATATGATACAAAAGTTTTTTGATTTAGAAACATCTATTATGGCTTTATAATTGTATCATATTGTTTACAATATTGTAGAGAGATTTTAAGGAGTCGAGAGATAACTTTAGAAATTCAAGTGGGAATCTATACTTGTATTGCAAAACATAATGCGAAGACATTTTTAAATAAATTGTTGTGCGTGAACAAAATTAATCAATGCAAAACTCTATGCTTGAGAGGTATTTAAAAAAAAGTATTGGTTTCTATTCGAATTTCTAAGGTTGAACCCCCAAAAACCCCCCTAAAATATAGTAATCAATTATGGAATCATAATAGATGTAAATAAATCAAAAAACTTTTGTATCATAATCACTACTATTTTAGGCGGGTTTTGGGGGATCTCACCGAGTATAGAAACCGGCCGGCTTTGCTGGCTCCTGAATGGGTGACCAACCGGGATTTTTATCGACAAAATCCTTGTCAAACATACCATACTAAATAAAGTTCCTTCTGGACATAATTTATCTGTCTAGATTTAAATAATTTCAGTAGTTTGAAACACAGACAATGAACTTAATGTATTATGTGTTACTATTTTTAAGAACTTCATTCATTTTTTAAATTAAAAACAATCATATTATTTAATATTGCTTATGTTTTTAAATTTTTTTTAACATTCGAATTCGTTTTTCTTAAAGTTGTATTTGAACGTTTTTTGCATTGAAAATTTGACACAAATTGTACTTTAAAATATCGTGTTTTTTTCGGTTTGCTTTACTCTAGTCAAACCAGAGTCTTTCTTGACCGACTGAAACGGGGTTTTCCCAAGTTGTGTGAGTGAGTGTAATACACAATGAAAAAAAAAACCCAGGAATAGCGAATACTTAATAATATTTGCATATTATAAGTAAACCATTATACTTAATAAGTTTAATATGTTATACACTTCATTGCAGGTAATAATCAATACAGCGGTATAATAATGGTTAATTATTTTACGCAATTACTTTGTTTTCGAAATCGACTAACCACCGACACGACGTATACATAGTAATTCGACTTCTTCTTCGAGTATATAATCGATTTTTGTGATCTTAGGTCCATCGAGATTCGTGATAACTCATCAGTCATCACTGATATTATGCAATTATTGAAGGACGACGATGTGGATTGGAATTCGGGGAATGATTTAAAGAGGTCTTGAGTGGCATCAGTCGCCACCATTGCGCCTAAATCAATATTGTAATGTAATATATTAATTTTTTTACTACACTTAAACAGTTTACTTATTCATTGCAGCGCGTGTGGTAATAAATTCAGGATAAATAAAACTATATCAGGTAATTGATTTAATTCTGTAATGCGGAGGAGTACCGCCTACGCATATGCCATGGTTTCTCAATAAAAGTCTAGTGTGTTGAGCTGTATAATTAAACTATAAACCAATATTATTGGTAATTATTTGGATTATTATTGGATTATTATAATCGTTATTTCCATGTACCTGCTATAATGTCAGATTATCACCTATCATAATAAATTGAAATAATTCAGATAGCCCTACATTTTTATCAATAGAGTGGTCAAATCGTTGAACCGTTCGTCACGAGTCGGTCTCCACTAGCTATAGGAACCTACACAGGCAACTCGGGTTAGCGGGTTATACTTACATTTGTAGTGATTTCATTGTCTTTGATGTGTGCTGAAGCTACGAACCAGTGATGTACACACGAGTGGGGGGGGGGAGAGGTTTGTGTGTCCAAAGCCCCACCACTCTCGGTGTTTTTTGACTACGTGTATAGACGAATAAAAATTATTACAATTCAAAAAATATTTTAATATATAACATACGCATACGTGTTATTTTTTGGTATATCTCCACACCCCGTTGAAAATATCTGTGTACTCCGTTAATCCGAATTAATATGACTCCGTTAATTATATTGATGGTGTTGATATTTTGAATTTTTTTATACAAAACATAATATGCTGTGTACAGCAGGCAAATTCCCAGAAGAATTTGTGCCGTTCCGCAGTATTCTAATGTATATTTTTATAGTTTCTCCCTGCCGCCCAAGACTTTGGAAATAGTTATGCCCATATCCAATAATAAGCACCTCTGTCCACTTTATATCTGCATTATGGGTAGATAATGTTCTCTTCGGACATGGTGCGATATAGTATAGCTTAATTATATTAGCGAGTTTGAAAAATTATAAAAGCATTTTTTTTTTTTATCGACTTGCCACGCAGCTTATTATTTTATTTACATTAGTTTTTATTGCAGTCATTACTTATAATCGGAGTTGGGAAAAACTTAACTGTCAGTTTGAAAAAATTTGTTTTTGTTTTCATAGAAAATTTCACTGTTCAAGGTCTGGCCGGCATACGTTTTTATCGTCTGTACTCATATAACTTTAACACATGCAATTTAAAATATTGTACAGTCACTCTAATATAATAACAAGGAACTTAATTGTCTTAGGACTTTTTTTTAAAATACAGATTATTATTATTATTAACTATTGCAGTATGAATATTCTCGATGTGTTCTCAAACAGACAGCGACGGACGAATACGTTTAAATCATTATAATATTGTCGTATTTTTGGCTCCGTAGGTATTTACGGAGAACCCGACATTGGGGCGAAACGAAATTGCTTTTGACCGTGCACTCTGCTCGGGGTTGTTTTCATAGATTTTTCTGGAAATTACCGAAATCGTTCGTCAAAGGACGGCGGCCATCGTATATTAACGTCGGTTCCGTTGCACGGAAGGGTTGTTTCGGGGGGGGGGGGGCACCTAATCTTTCGTCCGTTCGCGCTTTGTATTTGAATAAAAGAAAAAGGAAAATGATAAGATTACGCAGTCGGTCGGGTGGTGGCTGTGTGCCGATGTTGGCGGTGTTGGTGGCAGCAGGGGTGGTCGTGGTGGGCGGGTGGGTACGTTTATAGTGTAGCAAAGCGCTAAATTCGTTCGACAATCACGACGGAACACTTCCACACGACTGATCTTATTTTATTGACATTTATTCGGTAAATATTGCGATTGAGACGTGGTGGGACAACCGGGATGGCTGTGCCAAACCTAATCATATTGGTTGGGCGTGCGCGTATGGGCGTGTGTGTGTGTGTGTGTGTGTGTGTGTGTGTGTGTGTGTGTGTACAGCAACTGCATAAAATAATAATGTAATAATGATAATATTTGCCATCCGATGATTGTAGTTGTAAGCAAACACGGTAAGCTCCGCATACAAAGGTATATGCGTAATTAGACGATATATTACCTATATATAGGTACGCGAGAAATGTCTAATGCATTTTTAATTTATCGAATTATTCCGCGGAAACCGCCCTATTGCAGTATCTTTGGTAATGTGTCTTTGTTTATTCATTTTTAGTAAATCGTGTGAGTATAATAGGTGTACCCATAGACATATCACGTTTATAATATAATATTTATATATGCCCATCGTGGGTGTACCTAAATATGACGACATGGAATGTATTGCTTATTAATTCAAGCTTAAACGTAATGAAAAATCTAATAATTTAGTATGTACCTATAACGATATTATGAAGTAACAAATTATTATATCATATGGAGTGAAAAAAAAAATTAACATAATGATTATTGTATCTGTTATAATTATGATTTTTTTTTTTTTTGGTGTTTCAAATTTAATTTGTTATTCATTCTACCGCACTGTTTACAGTTGATTAATAAAAACATGCAAACGTGATGATTCAAATGAAGAATAAAATTTCCATTTTTGAATTTTCCATTTGAATAAATACATAAAATATATAATTTATAAATCAAATTTACGTTTGAGGCGCTTTTGTGTGTTGATTACATTGAATATTCATAAATTATAATATATTATTAAAGTTAATACGTTTTATATATTTTAAGTAGCTTATATACGTTATAACGCATTACCACCGAACATGGTTAAAATTTAATTTTACGTAGCAATATCGGGGATTTGTTAAGTCACCCAGGTATATATTAATTTAACACCAGTACAAATTGCATTAAGTAGGAAGTATATTTATTTAATTTATCTTATTCGTTTTACCAGTTATTTATTGATTTATACTCTAAAATATTAATCGAGATACCATATTGTATTTTATCTATTATTTTAAAATATAAATATATTAAATGTATTCTATTACGTTATAATAAAGTATTAAAGTAATTATTGACATTAAAATGTGTATAGCCAAATAAGGGTTAATCCATAACAAAAAAAAAAAATAATAATAATTTCTTAAATTACGTTAAATACGTAGCGTGGTATTTTTTAAATTAAAATGTACATAATAATATTGAAATAAACCCTGCAAAGATCATTAAATAAGATACTCTTTAACAGACATTTCTCATGCTTTGGTACGATCTTTTTTCATGACAAATTTGATTCATATTAATAATAATTGTAACTAGTTTACTCTACTTAACTAGCTTACTGAAACCATTTAGTACAAAAACGTGCGATTGCACATAAAGGTCCAGTCATTTTGGTTATAATTAGTTTCTATGATGTATTTTTTAAATTTTTATTTAGGGTTGTTCTTCTAACCTTTTACTTACATGCGTACTCGTATGAATAAAAAACAAAATGTGTGCTTGTTCGATTGACCTCGAATCCAGCACAAGTGACTTGTCTTGTGATTACCCGTCTTTCGTCTATATCATAAGTAGACGTGCATTAAAAATGTCACCCCAAGGGGAATTGGTCCTCTTGTTTCCCCGACACCATACATTTAATCAATATGTAAATTACTTTTATAAGTATAAAAAAAAATGTAAGTACGTAGTAATACATCTAGTAATACTCGATAGGTACTCGTGTTATACAACCACTTATAGATATGTCTATTCTTGGTAAACTTTATGCGGACGATGAATATAATATTAATATTATACGTCTTATTTTTAAGAATAATCAATAGTTGTATACACCAGTGTGTTCTCAAACGTAGCTTAAATCTCCTATTAGTTAATCCTAAACACGCCATGTATGTATAGCTGTTTAAATAGAAGAGTACTTATTATCTCTAAATAATGTGTTCAGACAAAACAATTATTCCAACATGTTTATCTAGATTAATGGTGGATCAGGTGCGGTGTATCTTACACAAGTCCGCACTTACATAATATTATTATTATGTGACACAGCAGATAATGTTATTTATAATGATTGGTTCCACTAAAACGACGTAATGGGTGTACATCGCCCCTGAGGATTTCAAATAGTATACCTATCCCCTGTAATATAATATTCCGATTTATAATATTTAAAAATAAATATTCTAAGGCAGATATGCGAGTTGGCTATATTACACCAACAATGCGTATTACACTAGAGTTGTTTTGGCTGTACTCGGAAGAAACAGTCGAAAACACTGTCCATTTAAAATATCGACTGGACTCGATTGCAAACCTACTTGAAACAATATGTGAAACACTAATTGGATACAACTCGAAATAACGGTCACGGAAAAAAAAATTCATCATTGTAAAATAATTGTGAAACAAGATTAAAAATTTTTTTTCCTAATGATATGTATGTGCGATGATTGTGGACGTATTGTGAAACAAGATTAAAATGAGTTATGCAAATATTTTTTAAGTGGCCGTCGATAAAGCTCGAATTCTTACTACTCATAATTATATTTCACGTTATTAAATTGTACACGGTTTCTTAAATTAATTTATGGTTGATTATTTTTTTTTTTTTTAATTTGTTACACTATTAAAATACACCTTATTAAATCAAGAAAAATAGTTTGCACAATATTGTGTCGACCGCAAAGCTGAACGTCACCTTAGCTGATTAAAATAATATCTGCGGTGGATAACTTCTTAGGACGTATAACCGCAAATGCCCCCAATAAAATATGGCAATATAACACAGTAGGTATACAAATAGATTAGGTATTAGATATTTTTATGAAATAGCACTAAACTGAGGATTTTAGGGTTTACTTTGAATTTATTAAGCTGTATATTATGGGTATTCGCGACGGAGTAAAGTACCAATTTATTGTACATCAAATACTTATTATCATTTGCTTACTCTCTGCGCCGCACGGTGCACATAGATATCCGCGGTGGCAATAAAATAAAAAAGCTTATATTTTGTAGATAAGGAATGAAATATGCACACTTCATCTTCAATGGGGTTCATATTGTAGTGTTCTGCATAATACTCGTGACGATGCGTTGCCGAGCGATATTTTATCGCACGACCGATTAATGTTAATAATTAATATTATCATGCCGAGGCGGCGAGCATATTACATATTATATTACAATAGAATACAGAAGAATACCATGTTGCAATTATATTATGATTAACATGTTTGTTGCATTTTTACGGGGTGAGCGGTGAGTGCCTACTCGAAGGTTTCCAGCTCGAATAAATTATCGTTGCGATATCGTGTTTTATAACGGCGGCGCGCAATGTCGCCATTAATCTCGAAGCGGTGGGTATAATCATACTTTTAGCGATATCCATCGATCAATATCGATATCAATGTATGTGCAGGTACCTATATATTGTGCTTTGTCTTACCGCATGCAGGAAAAATGCACGCGATTTTCCGCAGTTGCATACCTCTATCCGTGTGCCCGCATATATCGACGATCGATTAGTTTGTATTCATTATTCGCGTCCGTAAACGCCTATTGCATTGTGTTTACGTTTGATTGACAGAGGACAACATATGCGCTTGTTTTAAACAGCCATTGCACTATGCGTATTATAGTATTATGCAATGCGAACGACGTAATATTTTGCAAATAACTTCGGTACGGCGGGCGTCGTCGTGTCCGATAAAATGTTAAACGCCGGTTTTCGAGATTCGTTCGATGTTTTTCAGTCGCCTTCCAAACACTCGCGAGCCGTGAAATTTGAATGACAAAAATGGTTATTAGGCAGCTTATTATTATTATGAGCGTGAGGACCGAAACCAATTATTACCATAACACGCTCGCTGTATATTAAGATCGTTACCTGTATGAAAAAAAGTAGTCACTCTCTGCAGTCTGCAGTCGACATTACCGTAATATAGTTGTAGCAGGTATGTTTTGATTTTTTCAATGAAAATAATACAAGTAAAAATTATACAAAAAAAAAAAAAGCGTAACACACTTATTATGAAACAACTGTGTTTTTTTTTTGTACACGAAAACAGATATTCTGTTTGTTCGTATTTCGCCAATGCCACATTGACACTGGACGACGGCCATAACGTCGTGAGGTTCACTACCTAATTTAATTCGTCGTACGATATACATTATAGAATATATAAGTATTCAGTAATAGTTCGTAAATACCCATACGTCGTATTCCGTGTATACATAAGGTCCGACGCAATTTTTTTGTTTTACTCCGATGGCGATTGTTGTTTGTTTTTAATTGAGTGAACCCTTTGGAATGGAGATATCGGTAAATGTAATTAAGATGACTATGCACGCCTTTGTATATTAATATAAAAATAATAATAAACAATACAATAACTTACTACAGTAAGTATGGTAGTAAATAATGGTTAATATATAAATAAAAAAAACTCGTTGGTAATGCACTGTCGTATGGAATACCTCGACTATATAATTATTGATACAATGTCATTATTATTTACTAATTATTAGTAACAATACAAATAATAGCAAGCAGGTGCCTATACGTATTTACATTTACTGAGCTGTATCATTGCACATTGTGTGTTCACTTTCGGTATGACGACATTTATGGTTTTATTTTTAAATCGTTCAAGTGTGTACTCCTGACGAAAAAAAATTTGAATTAATATTTAATACCTAGAGTTGAGCTTACTGCAGCTTATCTCTGTGGATTTACACGGTTAGAGTCGTTATATGTTTCATAGTGCGGCTTATGGCTACAGACTGCTGCGGTACATACACACGATACCTGATACCGGGCTCTTTATGACCGACGTCAGTCACCATATCATTATTATACTACGACCGTAGTGTCCGTTGTTACCGTGATACCGTTTCAATGGTTTATTTTATTTCGCACACAAATGCAAATATTTTGAACACCCCGACTTGTCTTCGGCATACTTCTCCAATACAGTATTATTGTATTATCCGATCTTATTTCGTACGACATTCCATATACAACATCCACTTGGCACCGGCCGGTAAATACCCGATAGGATGTGTAGTTTTCCGTTTCTGTGAATAATAGTGTCATTATAGTAACTCATGTCCCAAGCACTCGTAATCAATTGATGTGCGAAATAGTATTATGTATGTATTGTTTCATGACAGTCAACCGGGCATCATGCGATATAATTCGGAGATCAACAAGTCAACACGTCGTTTCCGATTTTAATTTTAGCTTCATATTCAGTTAACAGTTACGTGTAAGAGTTATTTTTTAAAATAAAAATGTACACAAATTGAATCAATCGTAATTATTATTTTTTTAGCATTTTACAGTGGCGGCGGTGAAGTGAAAAATGCGGCTTCAACTATACGCCTCAAACCATCATAATTATAATATATGACTAGGATTATTTGCTTTTTTTTTTTATTATTTTTACTTTTATATTGATTAGTTTATATAATTATTTGTCCATGAGTATACAGTGATTCGTGTTAATTGAAATTATTTTGATTGCTAGAAATGTCCTATTGCTCTTTTCTTATTATTAATAACATGCATTTTTAATGAAAAACATATAGATACAATACAAAGTATACAATATAGTTTAATTGCTAGTTATTGTATTAGTAGTTGGTATAGGTACCTACTTTTGTTTATTATGATGATTAAAAACGCCAAGTACTTTGTTGAAACTATTCGTGTACGTAGATAGTATATGTATACATTCTAAAGATCTTCCGCTGAGAAAACATCTTTAAAATTGATCAAGTATGTAGATAGGCTTACGTATTTTTAACTTGAACTATAATCGTATGATAAAAATAATAAACTGATTTAATTATAAATTCATATCTTTCAAATGATTAGCACACATATTTTTGAAAATGATTCATCTTTATTATTTTGTTTGTATTTAATTGATAATATTTTTTATTTCATGCGAAACTCATTCATAATTAACACATTTAAACCTAACTTCGTTGTTTGGTTTTTAAATAAATTTTAATTAAAACAGTGACTAGACGGGCCATGTAAACATTAATTTTATGGTGTTCGAAAATATGTTAAGTTTCGTAATTGTATTTTTATTTCATGCGGATATTTCATTTTTACGAGCAATATTTACAAAATGTATTATGCAGCGTGGAAACTGCCAATGCGTTAAAATGAAATGTGTTTTCTGCAATGAATATTTGGTTCCGAATGATAAAAATTAACTTTTAATTATATAGGTACGATGTTTGTTCAGACCATACCTACCAAGTACTGTTGTAAATAAACTTTAATTAAAATTCAAATAATAAATAAAAAGTGTTTTCGTAATATTTACCCCCCTGCCCCCAATTGTCATGCGCTTCACAAGTTCATTGATGTTTGAAAATTAATCTCGTATTAAATTATTTTTCATCGATTTTGAATAAATACAAGTAAGTACTGAATACCATAGTACACATTTTATATTATTTATATAATATTATAATATAATTCACCATTTCATGTTTTTGACGAATACAATTTAATGCAGTTGTACACTTGTAGCTGAGGCGTTTCAATATTTTTAATGGCAAGCCATATTTTTTGGTACATATTTTATATTTTGTGATTTATTTGAGAGTACCTTGTGCTTTCGTTATGTGAGGTAAAAGTTATTGAAGTGACATAATAATGGCTATTTGAAAATGTTCAGATCGATGGTAAAAAGTTCAAACAGAAAGAACGTCGCAATATGTTGCTTTGATGAATATTCTCTAGTCAGCTTAGTTGAAAAATAAAAACGAAAAATCACTTGAAAATGTTCTCCGAAGAAAAGCGAATAGGTAACTTGTGATAAGTCAGATCTGTCCAACATCGGTATACCTAATTTGTTTTAAATTTTTAAATTTTATTTAACTTAAGTGTCTGTATTTTTTTGAATTTTTTCACACGAATAGACGTTAACTAGTAAGAAAAAGGTACAACTGATATTTTACGGTATATTAGTATATTATGTTTAGTATGTACCTAGTTGTAATATTATTTATTTCTTATGTAAACATTTGGTTAAAATGGACAGTGTCATAAAACTGCATTCTTTTAACTAGAGAATTGGCGTTTAGATATATTATACTATACCTATGTACCTAGGTCGAAAAAAATTGTCTTTTGCCATTGAAAAAACGATTACCCAGTCGAGGTCCGCAAGAACACTTTCTTGGTTTTTATTTTTTGAAAAACTATCAACTGTATACGAATGCATTTTACGGTGTGATCAAACCAAATTGTACGTAAGACAGTGGTCGGAATAAACATTTTCTGAACCGATACGGTTTTTTTTTCTACAAAATATTACACAAAATGTTAGTGGTCCGTCTCCTACATATTAACCCTATTTTAAATACTTAATTTTTACTATTATTATGGAACTCAGATCGTATTTTTTTGGCACTCTTCATTTTTTTTTTATACATTGTTGCCTTTGAACTGCCTTTGAACCTTTACTGCGCTTATCCGTGAGTTATTTTACTATTTACTGGGTCAATATCAAAGTTTAGATTTTTTTTTATTCCAATTACCCACCGCACTATTATGCCCGATTGAAGATCAAGACGGTAAAAAATTGAAAATTATCAGATATACTGACCCACATGATCACCACGCGTGTGTTGGCCATTATTGTTGTTGTTGTTATTGTAGTGTGAATTATGCGCAGACAAATCCACTGCGTGTACGACGGGGGGTGGATGGGGGGAGTCGACCTGGGTCAATTAATAAAAAGCGCACTTGTTGTCGTCTGGTGAGAAGTGTGCATGCCAATGCACCAGAAGTGCGTCGTTTGAATAACCAGAGAAACCGGTTTCTGTGACGACGCGGTTTTTCCACGGTCGACGGTGAAGGGGGGGGGGCACGACGCAATAATCATCATCCCTCCGACCCATATTTACCAGAGGGACAGTCGCGTAAAAAATGTATCTTTTTACGTAACTCAACTGCACCAAACGTCAGACGCCCGAAATCATATCATTATTACGTTATGGTATGCTGACCCGTCAAAACGGTTAAAAAGTCAAAAGGGCTAGTGGAAAAAAATAAAAGGGGGTGGTTAAGTGTTGCACCTTGAGGATGAAAGCGCCTGCACGGGTATTGCACATTCGGTGCGTCACAATTATTATACAATATTGTGCTCGACACAAACACAATAATATGAGATCGTGTTATATATTATTGTCGCCCAATTAACGATCGTTGTAACGCACGCAGATCGGTCGTATTATAATATTTTAATCGTATTTACGTAATGTGCTTAGGCTTATATTATGGGTAATACCGCGAGGCGTAATATCGTTATCCCCGTATTTTATATTCTAGGGCAGCGTTTCTTAAACTTTCATATCCGTGGAACCCTTTTTTATGTGCACTTCCACCGTGGACCCCCAACTTTTTTTGGATTATTGAGCTCTTAACAACAAATTATTACAGCTCGACAATTAGAACCACTACATTGTTTCAATACTCTCAATGCGTCATTTTATGTAAGGAATATCTGCAATAAAAGTTATAATTATGTGTCAAAATTTAAAATTTTGAATAAAAAACCACAAGTTTCGGACCTCCGCGGAACACAGTTTAAGAAACGCTGTTCTAGGGTGGTGATCGCGATTCCGTCGAGTGTCTGTCTGTGGAATATCATTGTCTGTCTGTTTTGCGAAGGGGGAAAATCAACGCCGCAGGTTCCCGATGCGCCACCGCCGCCCACCACCTCGTAATATTATAATACGAAAGAGACTTCGGTGCGTGTATATATTGTTACACAATAACACCGTCGCGCCGTCGTCGAGACGATAATAATAATTATTAATCGCACATTCGCACGCATAATTTTACAGTATTATTTACGCCGCCGAACGGTCCGTTATTGGCTCGAAATAGTAATAATACATTAATATTATTATTACAACGACTCGGGTCGACGGTAAACGCCGTAGTTCGATTGTAAGATGCGTTTCGATTATTTTACGCGCCTGCATGTCTCCTATGTATACATAGATATAGTACCGTGTAATATTACGGGTGGGCCCGTGTGGGCGTTGGTACAGTGTATATAATATTGTGCGTATAAATATATAATATAATATATCGAGCACGTGCGTTACCCCCGACCTCTCCCGTCGACTCGGAATCGTCGAAAAATTCCGCTCAGAGATGATGTGCGCGCTATACGTCATGACAATAACAATAAAAAATAATAGCGATGTTACGACGGTGGGCGGGTGGGTGGATGGGTGGGCCAGACGAAAACCTTGGTATGGAGAACCGCAGCTGCGGAGCGGTAA
The DNA here is from genome assembly GCF_001856785.1 of Myzus persicae. Taxonomy (NCBI): domain Eukaryota; kingdom Metazoa; phylum Arthropoda; class Insecta; order Hemiptera; family Aphididae; genus Myzus; species Myzus persicae. The sequence continues at coordinate 139,683 of NW_019104054.1, read as the reverse complement.
AATAATAATATAATATCGCGTCGTCGGGCCGAGGCGCTAAAGACGAATAAAAAACTGATATACGTTTAATATTTTATTATATTATTGGTGCGAGCGTACTGCAGGATATTTTCGCCGCCGTACGTGCCGCGGCGAACACGCCGAATTCGCCTACACCAGTTGCAACACTACATATTGTACATAATATACGGTCCCGTATCGCTCGTCGCGGGTTTGCAGCAATAATTAATGATATTAATAATTATTACCGTTTTCTGCTGTCGGCCCCGTACAAGCGCGCGTTATTGTACCATTAAACATTGAACATTGTTCAACCCCGCGAGTCGCTTAAAACGAAATTGCGTTGCGACTCGCGAGCGTAATGTAATATGTATATTATTTCAAACGAGAACTTTTTACCCGCACAATATATTATCTCTTACGAGTTTTCGGTTTTTTACGACCCAAGTTTCGTTGCTTCAAATTAAGAACTGTATATGGTCTCGCTGCATATATAGTGTTCTGCAGCAGTGTGGGTACGCGTATGTATTGGAGTCGTTGTGCAAAACAATAGTTAATGGTTTAAAAATCCGTTTGGGATTCGGTTCGAACTGAAAAACAATACTTACATTAAACGGTCCGCGTACCTGTCTGCGTTTTATTTTACTGTCTTCCTAGGTATATAGGTACGAACACTATTATTTTTCCTATTACTATTATAATATTATAATTCGTAAATATTCTAAGAGTTCCCCTCCGGCCGTATTGACGTCGATGTTCATAAAATACTTTGCTATTGGTAGGTACAGTGAGCGCAATAATATCTCTGAAAAATGAAATTACTGTTAAAGAATAATAATGATTTTACCTTAAAGTGTTTTTTTTTTTTTCTAAGGACGAGTTACTTAAAAGTAAAAAAATAAATAAATAAACGTTTAACTATACGTAGTACATTCTTATACATCTGAATGTAATTGTCCAAATGACAATGGAACGTCGTTCTTAAGCATTATTATTTCTTTTAATAATACACCGGTCGAAAATAATAATATATTAATGGTATTCTTTATTTTTTCAAACACATAATTCGATCGGCATGAATGCATCGTCGAAAACAAAATGCTCGATGTCGATATAAATGCATTTGAGTTTAAGGACCTAGTTAAATTCTATAAATAAAAACGTTCGTTTTTATTCTGTGTCGGATAAATTGTAAAAGTAACGACAGAATTATAGGACGCCATCATAGTTAAACTATCCATGTCAACTTTTATATTTAAGAAATTCTTTTTAGATTTTTTTTATGTCTTACCGTCGTCGTCGTCGTCGTCGTCGTAATAATAATAATATAGTTCATATTATTATTTAGTGGATGCCTATAATGCGCAGCACGCCATTTAATGCGGCAACAATTTTTATATTACACTTTTACATTTTTCTCGATGAACTTCGCGCAGACGTCGATTTTCAGTTGGACAATATTTTTTATGTCGTGTTTATACATTATTATTGTCCCATCGTCAATTATTCCGGTTTTTGGTTTTAAACATTAGAAAAATAAAAATAAAACTTTTAGTAAATACCTCCAAGGCTCTATCGTTGTAGATTATATGGAATATTATAATTTTTTTTTTTTAACTTCCGATTAAAACTAATGTGACGTATTGTAATACTTTGTATACTATGCTACTTTACGTTCGTTTCGTGACTAGTTACACTTATTATACATTTATAATATTATAATGTATTGTAATTGTAAAAGAAATAAACTATATACAATGTATTGTTTATTGTTATTATTTTTTTTTTCATGCTTTATAATATGATATTAAATTTAAAAAAATTAATTCACGTAAGAAAAAGTTCGATATTATAAACCGAACCTAATAATGCTCCATAATAATATTGCGAGTTTCGTTCTTCAAACACAATGGAAAACTGATGATGAAAAATATTGCAATAATAGCATATAGGTAATAAAATCACATAAACATTGCGAGCAATAAAAAAACCACGATGAGTAGGTATTTACCGGTTTCTATTTTAATTACAAATTCTATATATCATAATATTATAATATCTCACATTTATCCAGTACATTATCGTATGTTTGGAGGATCCTTCCTAATGTGTTTTTCGATCTCAAGACCAACTCTCACGCATAGACTATGCTGGCTGATAATTAAATTCAATTTAATAGTGGCTCCGACGCTCAGTGGCGGATTAATTATATTTAGATTGGCGAAACTTAAACGTGTAGTTTATGATTGCATTATGCTCCTCCGTATATTATAATGGTAATAATATTAATACCAGGCGCGGTATAGTTGTGGTCGGTAAAAATTTTGTTCAGAATGTATTAGAGCGAAGCAGCTCAGACGTTTAATTAGAACTTGGTGAACCACCACATCAATTAGGGGTGGTAAAACAGTTCGGGGGGGAGGGGGGTATTTTACAATGTTTAAAATAATACATATATTATATTAAATTATCTAAATATTTTAGTAAGTTAAATTACAATTATTGTCATTTACAGTAATGTGATAACGTATTTAAATTAGTAAATATGTCTTGATATCCCCTCCCTTTCCCTTCAATACACGAAAAAAATCATTTGACCGTCACTAACACCTCTAACAAGAGGACCATTATTATTCCAAGGCACCAATATACATTTGAACTTCGAAATGAAACTCTGAACCTTTTTTGTGGTTATTCACACCAATAGTGCCAACATTTTGTGCTCTCAGACATTCCAAGGTTCAAGCTAATCCCACTGCGAGAGCTAGGGAAATAGTCGCCACAAATTTGTATCGTTTGATTCTGCTGAACGTCCTTAAATTTGTGTTACCACATTTCCCGTCAAATCCCGAGATAGGAGTAAGGGAAACTATGGTACAACCCTTAATTGAATATCGACATTTAAGAAATCGATGTCACAAATATAATTGTTTCGTAATGAGCTCAAGCGAAGCATAACAAATGCACTCAGTTTTGTTTCAAAATTCAAAAGAGACTTACATTAGGGAAAGACGACCTTGTTTTACGTCTGATTAAAAAAAAAACCGCCATTACATTTCTTACGCAAATACATGTTCTACAACTTTTAAGTACCATAAAATGGATATTGTATACCCACATAATATTATAACGCTGATAAATAAAATTATCCCTTTTCAGTACGAATATTTAATCAGTATGTGCCTAACGCGCGACGCATTAAATAATAATATCAAGATTAAATCTTTGTATTAAAATCGAATGAAGCACGATTTTCCGCGAAACCAGATATAAAATATAATAATGCTTTATTAGATTGACACGCGACTGGAAAAACGTCACAGAGAAAATAGTTGCATGTTATTTCGTTCCGATAGAATGTTTATCGGTGTCTTGAATGTGCCTTACATGCTATTGTTGTCTCAAATCTAATATTATAAACGGATTTGACGGATTTAATTATTATTTCGACGCTGAAAACCGACACGAATTAATGATTCCGGTAAACGACCTGTTTTCAAAAAATTTAAAAGTATACACTCTAACTAATGAGCTTGGAAATTGAAAGTCGTGTATTCGAAATTGGTACTCCGAAAGTCTCTGAAGTAGGTAGGTACATAATATAGGTTAGATGTAATGTGTAAGTCAACTGTCCATCGCTTTAAAGTACTTTTACGTACTTACGTCAATGGGCAGGTAACATGCGCACTTGTCGTTCAGACCGTTGAAAGTTTTGGCTTAGAAAAAAAATAACGTTAGGGTAAAGCCTTGGGGTATGAATAAAAAGCTCTGCAATGTAAATTAGTGAATACCAACGACTTTTTTTTTCACCTCCACACAGTTAAATAAAAGGTTTTGTTAGAAAAACCACTTGAGCAAGATAATTGCATCGTTTCAAGGGTTAACATTATAGTGTTTTTTTAAATCCAAATTTTCGTTTCCCATTTTAACAGTGTGTGACCACAATTTTGTTGTGAATGTTTTCGACAGAGAAAATTGTAATCAATTATAATATGTTTATGTTTTATGTGGCTATTATAGTATTATAAAATAATCTATTAATCTATAATTAGATGCTCATTGAGCAGTGTTTATTTTTTACACTTCTTCGAATAATATAATATTATGTTCATTATTACGACATTCGCTGTCGAGAATTTATTTCCATTACACTCAAAATGCGTAATGCGTATAACAATAATATTATAACATTAACATTAGTGGATCGATTTGTGATCAAAAAAATGTACTCATAGCCAATATTGAACGTTATCACTCTTCCTCTTTCATGAAGTCAGGACTGGGAAAATTTATTTATTATAATTTGGGCTATTGTGCGTTTACGTGTTATTGTTATTATTTGATTCATATGATATGAGCACTTTAAAAAAATGCATGAAAATAAAAATAATCTCAAAATGTAAAAATATTATTTGAACCGAATGTAACAGTACTCCCAATGGTTACGCTGCTGAGGGTTATTTCTAGAAAAATCAAATAAACATTTCATACGAACACGTCTTATTTTATCAAAATTGTGTTCATTTTAGTTCTCGGTAAAATGTTTGATTTTCGTATAATCATTACTCGTTCATATTAAAAAAATATATCATAGGGACCCAGTCATATTTTATTATTTCGATACTATATTGTGATTCATTGTTGTTTTTTTACCTGTAGTGGTTATAATAGACTCGATGTTGTTTTGTATTGTTCTAGCCTATTATCTAGATTCGGTACCATTTGATCAAGAATCAGCACGTCGTACAATTTATTTTCACAATAATTTTGTAGTACACAATATGTTATTATTATTATTTTCATTGTATACCATATTGTACATTCAATAATTTGTAAAAAGAATTCCACACCGGTGCGGTGGCATATTTTGATGTTTTTGTCATTTGCATATACGCAAATAATAATAAAATTACGCTCCATAAAACCAAAACAGTAAGCTAATATAATATTTTATTATTAAGTGCACCGAACTGTTATGAAAATCAAAGGAAAGACAATATTTCTCTAGCAGTACATAACATTATAATATAGTACAAAATATATTTTGTTTTCTGTGTTCACGTTATTCACCAGCTCTGGTGGCGTTGAATTTTTGTTTTTATATTTAATCATCAAAAATAGTACTCTTTAAACTGAGTTCAAATATGTTTTCCATTGTATTGGTTTGTACGTAATGTTATTTGCATATGTGGGTCGTGCGTGCGAAGGACTAAGATAACAAAAAAATGTAATGGTGTATTGGTGACTGTTGAACCGTATCCTGACAAGTTACGATCATTCGTTGTAAATAAACATCATCGGGAGCTCAAACAATATTTTAATAACAAATAAAGTAGACGCACGATGATAACGTAGATTTACGCGTTATGTTTTGAATGATTTCAGTGAGTACGATTTTCAAAATGTAAAATACATACTTAAATATTATTATTTATCTAACTTATTTTTAGTTACAGCCTACATAGGACTACTCACTCATAATACTGTAAGTATTTATTTGCCTGCGGGGCGTTAAATATATTATTGCCGAGATACGAGTGACAATAAGAGTATACATTTTTCAGAAATAAAGATAACAAAAACAATACTATACCCATAAGTATACGTAAACGGCTTACGGACGTACACATACGTCATTGTTTGCATTCAATATTGTTTATTTTCTGTTACAAATTTGAAAATAATTTGTACTATATTACGCATACCGGAAAGAGCAGACATTTTTAAACTCGATTTACGGTAAATTTTGCGATTCCGTCAATCAGCAATGGAAATTACTCGAGAAAAATGTCAAAACATAATTGAATACCTAATTATTATTCTCTTTGTTAAATTTCGAACAAATTTATTCTCATTGGTATCAAGTAATCATCCCAAATTATAAAAATAAAAAAATTTTAAATACAAGACGGACAAAAAATAAAAAAGGATCTAGGTACAAAACACTAGCCGATACAATGTCAACAAACTGTCCAAATCAACGAGACATAACATAGGTACATAATATGTATCAAAGACATTATATCATATGCCACACATATTATGTGCATATTTTGTTAACTATGTATTATGATATGAATGAATGATGTAAAAACATATTATAATCTGTAAACCATTCACAGTGGCCACTGTGAAAAATATAAAATATTGTTTGCATTATACTGCTGCAGTATTGCTTTTACAGCATTTTTATTTTATAAATGTGTAGTGAGGAACCAGATTCATAAAAATAATAATATAATGGTTAGTGCGAAATAAAAATATAATGACAATCAAAAACTTGAAATATTTTCATCGTGAAAATAAATTAAACAAAACATAGCATTCAATTAAATCAATTTATTGGAATCATTTAAATAACGTTATATTTTATGATTTTAATTGTTATAAAAAAAAAATAACTGGCGAACTAAACATAGAATTAAACGCGTGACCAAAAAAAAAAAAAAATGATAATAAATCATTATGGTACAATATAACAGAGAAACAGTTATTAAATAGTTACCACTTACCAATCTTCAATGAAAAACAAACACGAATTTTATTTTACAATATTTTTGTAAAACCGTGTTACGTTGCTCAAAATAATTCATTGTTACAAAGTTTTTAAATAATTTTAAGCTCACGAATTACACGAAGTATTTAAAAAAAAAAGAATATCCTGGCACTGAACACAAAAGTCTTTGAAAACTTGAATTTCTTTGATTTTTTTTAATGAAATTACCAATTTTCACCTCGTATTAAAGGAATATAATACAATTAATGTAAATAAATGGTATTTTAATGGCTGTTAATCAGTGGGCAGTATTGTTTGTATAGACAGGCACTGCGTTATTAGGCCTATGACTATGACCTTGTGTCGCCGAAGTGGAACGGAACTTTCGGTGGTCGAATTTAAAAGAAAAAAAATAAACAGAGATGATACAGAAATGATACTAATAGTGGTTGTCACTCTTATCGGTCCACTACCCTAGGCGCAGGACAGTCGCGGTGTTTCGTGACATTAAGTTTAAAACTAATGATAAATCATCGAGTTCGGAAAACGATTCGGAGCAGAGTGCTCGTGCAAAACCGTGAAGTATTAATACCGACCTTTCTTTTAAAAATCGTCCGTGACTGTTGCTCACACGAGTCACACTTATTGATATTTATTACCTGCCCACTTCCGTTCGGGTAAAATCAAAAAATGAGATCATAAAATTACCACCCATATGAGATTTCCTGTCGTCATCTTTTTTTCCAACTTGAAAGCTTTTGAACACTCGTCCTGTTCCATAGAAATGTCTTCACATCAAGCCTTAAACATATTTTGGCTTTGAGATTATGAAAAGGTCTCGTAATAGACCGCAAAATATGTTTCTATGCACTCCGAGGCTCCAATAAAGTGAAACGTTTTCAGTAGTTTTTCTGGATTTCCTGGAAATTACCAAAAATGTTAAATGTCGTTGAAAATAAAATACCGATTGCGCTGAATTCACGGTTCTTTGAATCAATACCAAAAATTATCAACCTGAACAAGTTCTTATTGACCAGCTGAATGAAAATTCTCTAGATGTGAAACAACTAAGTTTCCAATTTGTATGCATTACTAAACTTAATTTATTTTATTCATTCATTTAATTTATTTAGAGATATATTATTCAAGACAACACGCATTTTTTTAAATACAAGCAATACCTATATTTTTTCAAACTGATAATGTATTTTATGCAATTTTAAAGATGTATTCATATTTTTTAGTTACTTGCATAAAATGCATTACAGCGGAGAACGTAATTGGTTATCCGTACAGACGCAATATTTTTAATCAGTTTACGAGTCAACAATTTGAGAATTTTATAATGTATAACAGTTATTATTAAGTAATGTTATGCTTAAATGTACTAACTTCTTCCAGTGACACACGTATAATTTATTGAAGTTGACTTCGGTGAGAAAAATGTTATTATTATCTATGTTTTCTATACAGTGTATTCACTTATTTACTAATGCATAAGAATTTTACAGTGCTATTGCCATACATTTTATGTAAAGTGCGAAGTACTCGTATTTCATAATATTATTGGGCATTTATAACGCATATAATATGAATAAAAATAAATCTCTGTCAAAAAATATGTCTCAACATCTTACATCCGTATATAGTCCCTAACTAGAACACAATTACCTGCATTTACAATGATGCATTTTATTTATTATCCTTTTAAGTTAATATTTTTATTTATATAATTTTTCTATCGTTTTATAACATTGTTAATTATATTTAGTGCTTCAAAAAAAAAAAAAAAATGTAAAGGCACATCGTTTTCAAAACAGTACAAATTCATTCAAAGGGTCCGTAAGTCATAAAAAAAAAATACTTATGTTTGAGTATCTAATGCTTTTAGATTTTTTAATTTCTTATACAATTAAAAATAGACAACTTTTTGTGTTCGACAAAAAAAGTTAATGAGCAATTAAGTTTTTTTTTATATCGTCCTGGACAACATTTTTGATGTGTATATGCTTAAACACAAAAAAAATGCAGCATATTAATGATAAACTAATTAAAAGTTAATGGATCCTTTTTTACATTTATACTTAAAATCGCCATTATAATGCATTTAAGTGTTAGCCCATTTTTCGAGTTTGCTACTCAAGTAAGCTAACTACCTACATATTAAATTACCATAAAATAATTTAATTTAATTTTTATGATAACAAATGTTTCAGACTCTAAAGGAAACGATCGTTATTTTGTTATATTACGCGTGTATTACTTACAGACTATTTGAAAATGCATTAATGGTACCAACTACAGTCATTGTTAGTTAATTTTTTGAATTTCTCATTTATATCTCAGATAATAATAATCTCTTGTTGCCAAGACTTACGCGAATAAACGAATAAAGATGTTGACATTTATGACATGCAGGCTTTGCATTTTCTTGTTTTCAAAAATTATTTATATTAGTCTTAAAAGATTCATTGATAATATTGTAGATTGTTGTTATCGAAAACAATTTTTCAAATACTTTTCAATTCTCAAGATTAATACACGGAATACCTTTTTTGTTTATAAGTATACCTACCTGAAATTTTTTATTGAGACTGGAAATTGTACGATAAATTTACTCATTATATCATTTATTTTCTCAATGCATGTTTAAAAACTTCAACCAATATTTACTTAAATGAGCACTTATAATTTATTCAAACACGTTCTTTAAATATTTTATAATCTAAGCTTTGTTCAGAATCTACTACTTTTGAGAGCAACGATAAGTCGTTGTTTTTAAATTTAAATTAATTGTTAATTACTGAATAAATTACTGACTCGAAGCACCTCGCCTCTGGTCGAAGCGAAACCAGAGCGCGGACTTAAAGTCTTTTTATTATGTCCAAATTGTTTTAAGCTTATTAATTCTTTATTCTTATCATTAAATTTATACTTTTTTATTTAAATAATTTAGGAATATATTATCATAAACTTAGTCTTTACCTATATTTCATTTATTTATTCAAATATACAACTTTGTTTTCATGGTCGAATATTTTGTTTTAATCTCAATTAACCAAGCCTAACGTTATCAGAAAAATTGTTTGACATAGCTAGATATAATGTTTTTTTTGTTGTTTTTAAATCCATTTTAATTACAACTTTGGTTACTAAAATATGATCATTATCCACACATTTTTTTTATTTAGTCGAACATTCTGATTTGTGTCAGAAGGGTAAAAAAAACGAATTGATATTGTACTCCTAATTTGGTCGGAGTGAGGGATATGTAGGTGATGTCTTACATTGAGTTGGATCGGTGAGCATTGGGATAAAATGTGTGGTACTGTTCGGTCAACATTACAGGATTCACACATAGGAATTTTTTCGCTCGTCACAAGGATTCCGAGAATAAACATGGTAAGGCCAATGCGTAAGTCGATTTAATACGATTTCTACCTTTTTTTTTTAACTCGGATTTCCCTTGTCTGTAATATTATCACCCCAACGGTATCCTAAATGGAAAGAGTTGGAATGAACGAGTCATTAATAAAAATATATTAAACATCAAAATTAATGTTGATTTCAGAATATTTTTTATAGCGACTAGTTTTTAGATATTATTTATACTTTCATTTAAACGTTACCAAAATATATTGCTTCGAGTTTCGGTCCTGCAAATCAACGACATTTTGTGTGAGTATTATGAGTTTTCAAACACATTTTTATTTAGATCGACTCAGCTGCAGCTAGTGTGAATTTCCGCATCAGTGGCAGCAGAGTCAATGAAAAGTCGGCAACGATTTACGGCCATGTGTGCACAGCCCATGTTGGCTTAACGTTTCCAGCGATTTCCGTTCGTATAGGAGTAAATTGTAGTAGGTACCTGCTTGAATTCCATTTTTAATTATCGGTAAAAGTGTTCAGCCGCTTTGTGTTTGAACCATTAATAAATGACTGTCAAATAAACCTTCGCGTTTCTACGAAATAATATTATTGTCCGAGAATCCAAAGGGTCCTCGAATGCGTCGATTTTCTTTACGACCATCTCACGTCATTGTACAACGAACCGCCGATTGATTCGGAACTAACCGAATCTTCGCCCAAAAGACACGCGGTTGGCCCCAACAAAATTTTTTTATGACAATTTTTTTCTCCATAATTCGGACAGAGCCTACATTCGTTCGTTCTCATCATAGCCCCATAATTACACATTATTTAAGTCAAACAATTTACCTAAATTTATAGCTCAAGTCGTGAGCTTATAATATGATATTATTCCTTTCCTTATTTTGTGTTGCGAAACATTAAATCCATATTTTTTCCTCGCAGTAATATTAATGTCCGACAACCTCATCGTTGCAGTGCGAGTGACGTATATAATGAATCCTCAACAAATCACCACGGGCATGGTGCGTAATTAGATTTTTTTCTCAGTTTATTTTCTCATTAACAGCATAACATGTCTGTACGTATTGGTTATTAGACAGGCGTAATCAGTTTTTCGTAGTAGGTACCTACTTAAGTGTTGAAATATGTTTGACTTGTCAATCAATCAGCCTTCGTCAGAATCGTTTACAGAACTATCTTCGTTGAGACCAGTAGGTAATACTTATATATAATATCAAATTTAGTAAGAATAATTTTGGTGTTTTCGATTTGTTCACTATAAGCTTGTACTACGTCGTTGTTAAAAATCACTCGATATTCTGATTTTTGATCATCTTTTTTGAGTGAAACTTGTCACTTATATATAATTTCTAGGTCGATTATCATCAATTTTTAAACATATTATTGTTGAGTTGTCATTTTGACAACGGAAACCGTTGTTTATAATATTACCAAATACACTTTTAGGTAACTTTTTGAAATCAATTCAACTCCATTAGAATATATTTTAATGCGAATGGCTTTAAGTTCAGTGTCTCTAAAGTCTGAGTATGTAAACTTGAGTATCAGATGTGTCTTAAAACAACTGAATTCATAAAACATAGAACTTATGTTTAATCGCGTCCGTTTCGGAAGCGATAGTGTTATCGTACTCGAAAACTTACAAAGCACTTTTGCAGTCCAAACGCTGTTATTCGGTTTTCGTTTTAACCCTTGAATTTAAAATCCGAGAAAATCTCTCGCAGCGAGTGACGTCGATCGCATTGTCGATTAAAAATATAACCATGGCAATCGTCGGTACATTTTCGCAATATAATATTGTCATGTGCCCCGATTGCGATCTCATTATTTTTTCTCGTTTCATTAACGTTGCAAGAATGAGGACTATTATGGACGTCATACAAATCGCGTTGCAGAAATCGAGAGCGTATCTGTACGTTAATAATTACATTGTACACATTTAAGCACATCATAGTTTTCGAATTTGAGTGTTACTCGCCGTATAGTTGAGACGATCGCGCTGCGACGGGTCCACATAAATAATATAATATCGGTACCTATATCATAGTTTACCGCATTCGTTGTGAAAAGTTACGTTGTTACACAGTCTGTTCCGCATCGGCGTGTCATTGTAATAATAATATAATATTATACCCACGTCCGCAGATTAAGCCCAGCCCGATTGTAACCACGGTGTTCATATTTCTATGTGCGTATAGGTAGGTAGGTAGGTAGTATATTGTAACGTATTATATTATGCAGCCCATCATACGGGTATTTCGTGATCGTGCGTATTTCCCCCGCAGAGAGCTGCATATTATACTCGACTACGGACGCTAATGGTAATATTTTGTAAAGAACAAAACAAACAGTGAGCCAAGTGCGACGTAGCGGGTACATCGGTGTACTGCGGTCGGTATTGTTTATGTTTTTTTTTTTGAGATTAGAGGCGTGCATAATGGACGCACTAGTATTATTATAACACTCGCTACAATAGCCGATTCGGTCTGCAAAGTGCGATATGAGGCTTATGACAATAAAATATTAATTGTTATACCTCTACTCGAGGTCTGTGCACCCGTACAGGGTGATTAATCGAGCTCCCCCCCCCTTCCATTTCCCCTACATTGACGAATAAAATCGTGTTCAAATTTTGATTTTGCCATATTATTAAATATTTGGATTTTTGCGCACCGCCTTCTTATATAAGGGTGTCCCGTGCAGGTGACAACTTCTCGCTATTCGTCGAAACATTGAACGCTTTTCCTGTTGATGCGTTGAACCAGCTGATTACTTTTTGAAAAACCTCGACTTTTCCAAATCGCTAGTAGTCGTTGAGTTTTTTTTTTTTTTTTGACTATGACGTGTAATACTAGACACGAGCAATATTAGTCAACGACCATAGCTGGTTAGTAAGATTTAGAAACTAAGATCATTTGACCATGTTAGTCATTCGTCCACTACAGACATTTTACTATAACACTGTAAAATAGTCCAATTATAATAGGTGATTGATTTGAACATTTTAAACAACTTTTTGTAAAACCATTTAAAGACGTCAATAATATGTGTGGGGTATACAAAATTGTAATGCTCAAAAACTGCTCGTCCGAGTTTTAGTTTAGATTACACCAATCTGTTCAACAAACCTGTTCGAAAATGTACAGTAAAAAAAAAGATTGTTATCATCGAGGAACAAAATAAGTTTGGATATTGTCTCGGAACACTCCTCAGTTAATGATATTAAACAAGTTCTAAATATGTAATTGAAATCTTTCGATGTGTCTTTGTTGCGTAATAAGAATTTCAAAAAAAAAAAAAATCAAAATTTTAAGAAATACATTAGTAAATTCAAAAACGGGGTGTCAAGCTTGGCGAACGACTATGCATATTATGATATTGTAACAGTCACTGCGAATAGCCTAAAGGGCACAAAGCAAATAATATGTATTATTTCAAGCCATGCTGGTTTGATAAAACAACGATGGGCGCTAAGTAGTCGAACCTCTAATTAACATTAGTTAATTGATCTCGTAACTGTACGTGTGTTGTAAACTTTTGTAACCATACACATTGTATACAGCCGACGGTGATCGAAATCGTCGAAATATTCATAACGGTAATTTTATTTTGATACACTGAAATGTGTCATACGTTTCTACTTACGGCGTCAATATAGCGATTAACAACCAGTCCAGAGACAATACATATAGGGACAAAAACACAGAACATTTTATTATTTTCTGTTTCGCCGTACTAAAATATCATTTCGTCGAATCAAATATTAATAATACAATGATTAATATGTGTCGTTATTAATCTAATATTAATACCTACCTAATCATAGTGAAAAACAATTTTAGAGATGAATAATAGGAGAGCAGATCGAGTTGTTCGGGTTCATCGAGATTTATATATTATTATTATACGGTCCCAAATAAAACAATGACCTAATATAAAAAAAAAAAGTTCAGAATAATAACTATACGTGCCAGTAACTTATCAATGATTATAAAATACGTACTTAACTATTATTAATAAATAATCTCATATAATTTATTTTCATATAGTGGCTATTCGTGTGGCGCGATGTTTGGCGTCAGTTACAGATTTCATCTGAATGTCAGCACCGGCCTGTGTCACTAGTTCCCGGATGGGTGACCACCGGGGTTCTTAGTGAAAAATCTTTGCCCCACATACACAAGTTCCGAACTACGTAGTAGCCTCCCCCACGGCTAATAACCATACAGTTGGTGCCGTAAAGAAAAAAATATTATTAAACGGATTTTCGAATTTAAATTTCGCCAACTATTTTTTCACATTTTTTGAAAATATTTACACATCTTCACCTCAGCTGGACCGCACTTAAGCGTTCCCGCAAGATTTGTTCGTGAGGACTATCCTGGCCTGTTTAGAGATTATTTAAGAAGCTGTTTTACTGCCATTCGAGGGTTTGCTATAACGTTTGTCGAAGACGCGAACGATTTACTTACTACCCGCGAAGCAGTTACTACCTACTGTTATTGATTCTCATAATAATATTATACAATATGGTTTTGTATTATTTTTTTTCCACAAACAATTATAAGAACGCTAACGATGGCGGTCAATATAGTATTTAAGGTACCGCACACACTTTGAATTCGCTTCGGTTTTATTAATAGCGCCTACACACGACAACCGGCAATCGCTTAGACGTCAGCAAACAATAATAACAATAATAATAATAATGATAATAATAACAATCACGACAGTGATAATAATGATAATGCACTCAGTGGCCGGTATCATGGGCATCTGCTGAAAACGTTGAGTATAATATTATGCTCCACCCGAAGCTTTCCCGACGGTCCCAATCTTTGAATTTCTCTGGACCGCCGCCCAAAAAATAAACACAACGACGTGTTTCGCCTCTGCGGATTTGCACTTTTAGAGCCTCTGCAACATATTCTCGAATGCTCGAACTGACTATCTCGGCCCGCGTGTGGATTATTTTAAAAGCAATTTTACCGTTAGTCTTACGCCCGTCCGACAGAGGCGTATGCGAACATTTTTGAGGATAAGTCTCACCGAATTCATATCCGCCTGGAACTTTCCTACTCTCGCGCTTCTTGTAAAATGAACTTTTTAGTATACAACTATAGAACAGTCGAAAATAATCACGCTCGTTGACCGCGGCCAATGTCGGGGGGTGCTTTAGCCACCTTATAACCCCTTCCCGGTTACGTCAATGCCGTTTTTATGCCGTTTGCCTCAGACACCAACGATTCGTGTGCTGACAGTGAAACCGTCACGGCTGTTCGCACTGTTTTCGAGTCCCATGATAAGATATCCTGTTATAATAACCTCGCACTCTAATGACGACGGTCAATTCGTTCATAGTGTTTTTAAGGTACCACTACACTCATTCGTACTAATCTCTCGGCGCACATACGACAACCGGCAATCGTATGGACGTCAGAAATCGATAGGTAATACGATTCTCAGTGGCAGGTGGCAGCTACGTACGTTGCACATAATACGCTACACGCGAAGCTTTCCCAACCAGGCAAACCGTGCATTCGCCTGAACCGCCGCCCAAAATAATAAGCCCGACGTTGAGTACTCGTACTTTGTTGTAGTAATATCCCGTGGAAAAAGATTGAGACGAGACAAAATGTGAAGTGATGAGAACTATACTCGGGAAAAAATATCATGTTTCCGTTTAGCTTTTATTTGGCGGTGTACCTACTAGCTGCATACTCAAAGAAGACCCGTCTACGGTTTGATAATTACGGACAAGGCCGTTTTTTCTTAAATACGTAAAACCGTCTGAACGGCGACTTCTAACTCACGACACGGTGCTTACGCATACATATATTATTATTTATATAATAATAATATGTTATACTGTGTATACCAAAGGTGGCGGGCATTGAATAGTTTTGAAAAAGCTATTATTTTTTTTTTTTTAACATTATAAATTATTAATTCGAGTTATATAATCTTCTTCTCCGTGTGATTATTACCTGTTAGGTGTTATTATTATTGTTCGTTACCTTGATAACTTAACTAGATTTATACTGTCGTAATAATAACTTATATTTTTTCAAACAGTTAGAGTGAGCTTAAAAATAATAAACGTATACGTAAATTAATATCATGTTTATGAAAATGTTCAACTGTAGGTAATATTGAAAAAAAATGTTTTTGTATGATCCCTCTAAACACGGAACATTATTTGAACTAAAGGACAAACAATTCATATTTCAATTTTTAATAGCTTAGTAGAAGCAAATATATCGTTTGTCCAAATCACTGTAGTGCAGTGTGCAATATCAAAAGAAATGGTATAGGTAGGTTGCATTTTTGATGACATTTTAATATGTCATTTAAAAAAAAAAAATTGGTAACTTTTGACTTACAAGTTAACGTTCTGAACATTAACTTAACACTAACACAATTCATAATGTTTAATGTCGTAGTAATCGTGAAGCGTAATGGGTGGGATTATATTTTGAAAATTAAACCTGTGTTACAGCGACCCAATTAAAATGTATTGTCGTTATATCCATGACTTGAAAAACACTATCCCCAAAAGCAAAAACAAAAAATATTAACAAAAATAACAAAACATATTTTAGACTTTCAGAGTTTAACGGTCGATACATTAAATAAAAGACATTTATTATTGTCGCCTGACACAGAAAAAACCATAAAACGAAGTGTTAAGAGGACGCTGTGCCCGCATGTGTTGTCTCTGTCTTACAAGAGCGTAACATATCAAATTATACGTTCATCAGATCACGTTTAGCTCAGCTACCTTAAAAATTAGGGTAAATTGACCACTTATTAAAGTTAAAGGTAATATTATTACGGAGAGTTTTTTTTTTATTATATTTTAATTTTAAAGAGAGTTATTGAGTATTTTAAGTTGTACAAACAGTTACGGGTTTTAAATACTCACAACTATCTTTAAAATTAAAATATAATAAAAAGCCCTCCGTCCTAATAAATAAAGGAAATAATCGTACTCTTGATTTCGATAAGAGGTCATATCACTCTAATTTTTAAGCTAACTGAGCTAAACGTGATCTGTTTTTCGTAAAATTTGATATGTTACGCTCTTGTAAGACGGAGACAACACATGAGGGTATTGCGTCCTCTCAAGAACGTCAACAATTTTATAGAGTAGGCGCCCATCGGTTTTTAACGTAGTATAGTCGAACAATTAAAATTATAATGTGACTGTCTTTTACGTAAAATAATAATACGATAAGTGGAGATACAAGTAAAACTTTTGTAGGAAGAAGCCATCCTATAATGACACTATCTATAATGGAATTGAAAAATAAAATAAAAATACAGTTACTTGGGTAGGTACTTATATTAATTATATTTTTCTTATACTTATCACGTGAAATGTGAATTATAATCAGTTTTTAACTCTGGTTATTTTTATTATTCTTATAATTATTTTCTTTTTTTTAAAGGTGCTCCAAATAAAGTTTTTACTGAGACGATAAGATAAAGATAACGAAACTGAAATTTATTTAGGAAAAATGTAAAACACATATCATTACGGTTCGTTCAAGATATTTGAATGTCGTCTAATAATTTGTATTGGTCAAGATAATAACATTGAACATAATTAAATATTATTATCTGGTTACAATAATATATTATTATACCCTCTAGGCGAGTCTGGAATCTCTCAACGCTGATTAAAATCCCCACTTATGAAAGGTCGTCTTGTCGTTCTTGAAAAATTACGCCTTACAAACTCCGGGGCACCGACCACGCGGCGGCGTCCGTGGGGAGGGGTCGCTCATTCCGCACTCGCCTCGCAGTATTATGCACCAAAGCAATGTCGGAGAAGTTTGTTCAGTATTGTGCCGGGCCGATCCGTTCGCTTTACTCTCCTTCCACCCACCTGCACCTGCTGCAGGAGTGCACTTGTTGTAATCGTCGTTAATTAAATAATTCGTTAAAGACTTCGTTAGCTGTCTGTTCGAAACTGTTAAATTAATTTAATCGCAAACTTTTTTATCAGACCACTGCCGCAGCAGTTGTACCCGCAGCAGCTATATTGTCACTAGGACGATGCTGAAATTACAACGAAAAAATAAATTGATGTAATATATGTACACGATATTCTCCCGTTGTCGTTGGATCGGACGAGTTACATAAAGGAATAAAAAATCGCAATGATTTTCCGAACGATGAGAATGCTGAATGACAGAACGAAACGGGGGGGGGGGGGGGGGTAGTTGAAACGGATTTCATTTATTTATAATTGCTTTAAAAAAAAACCGTCGCAAAAAAAAAACTAAAAAATAGACTTGCAAATACTTGCAAATAACTCGCGAAATAACGGCATAGATTTTGATAAAATCGCAAAACTTAGGTGTGCCAACTTCACGAACGTCACATAAATTATTGGTATATTACCTTGCCGTACGTTACCTTATCTAATACGCACTCACTTTACTCCTTAATATTTGTGTTATTTGTATTCTATGTACACTCACGGCTTCTACGGATATATTTTTACCAACACCGTCCTGAAGTATTTAATATTGAAACTGAATATAGGTACGAGTGTGATATTCGTCGTCGTCGAATTTCGCGTGACCTTGATGAAATCACATTTAATCATATACCTGTCGTATGTACCTATTATAGGTGTCCATACATCATAGTAAAATTATGCGTATTGTGTTATTACGTTTCAATTGACTGATCTCGATGCGTAATAACGCATCGACAATAATAATATGGTAGGTAATATATTTTATTTCACAATAGGGCGGAATTACTAGAAAAACCGATCGTATCGCATTCTGCACAAGTGGAGTGTAAATACCTATTGTGTTTGGGTGAGCAGCGCGGGCGTGTGTGTCGTCATGTTAAATCCAAACGCTATACATCGTGTGGTCACACGAACTTACGAATCCCAACGAATGTAACTAATTGGCAAACAAATCATATTTGTGTTTAACGACTAAACGTAATATTTAAGGTATTGACATAAATTATTATAATTCATAACAAACGCGGATAACGCGATAAAATATTATAATATTGGCAATAGTCTCGATTAGAACTTTCACATCGGATTCCGTGTAATGAGCTATAAACAGTGTTCGGTATGCGGTGTTTTAGTTGTCATTGATACATTTGACGTGGACGAATTCGTCCGAGAGAGCGTGAACTCTTCAACATACAAAAACAAAAATGACTAAGACGTGTTATTTGTTATTATGATGTGCTTTATTGCTTCAAGAAGAGCTCTTTTAGAATGAATCATACAATTTCACTCAGCCGCAGTAGTATTTGGAAAAAATAATAATCTAAATCCAGCTGCAATAAATAGTAATTTTGTTGCGGCATTCGATTGCAACATTATTAATTTTCGGCTTAATTTTGTTCCTTGACGGATTATAGCGATTCGTAAAATAATTTCATCATTTCGAATAACCGCGCATGTGACTGAGGTGAGAAAAAAAAGTATTTTTATGATTCTGTAATTAATAAATAAACGTTTATGCTTACCTTTAGCTTAAGTAGTTTATGTCTTTAAATTATTGGAAATGATAATATTGTTCCTAAAAAATGTCAATACGCAATAATTATATCATAGTTTAATGTTTATGGTCGGGATTAGTGTAAATCAAGACTAATTATTAATCATAGCGTTGCTGAATGATAAATTGAATAACTTAAAGTGCCACACTCCAACGTATCTTAAGCGTAGGTAGATTATTATTTTACAGTTATAAATTAGAATTAGGTTGAATTATATTTGATGTCTTATCGATCGTGTCTTGATCGTATAAAAAATAAGCATAACCACTCTTACATTGGATTAGGTATTCGACTTCATCTATATTTTACCTTTTTTGTATTGCCATTACCTAGTTATCTGTAGGGCATTAACTTTATGATCAGAGCGAAAATTTTCCATATATTTGTTTACTGTATACATTTATAGTTGACTAGATAATAATTATTTTACTACAGAATATAGTAAATATTATAAAGATATGGAAATTTTTATATTTTTTATCCCAGAGCCCACAACACTTTGGCAGGTATCACTTGTATAAGTCCAATTATCGCGAGACAATATTACGCATGTATCTATAACAACGACGCACTCAATTACTAATATCATATTATCCTCTGATTGGACGGAACCATAATTACTGTTTTAATTTTAAAATCCTCTTCTGCTTTGCCAATCGTCCAATTTCCATATAATTTGTGTAACTCAACAAATCATTTTTTCATGCATTATGTAATTTATTAGTACAAAAATAAAAGTCACACATTTTTCTAACACAACTTTAACTGTTTAAAACTATAGGTAAAACGTACTTTTTCACTAGTTCAGGATTAGGTAATGTCCCTATAACAAAATGTATATTACGGCCAATAATAGTACAATTGAATCAAAAGTGTTCGGATTACATAATGTACGTCGTCAAAATAATATGATATTAAAGTTCAAAATAAAAGTGTTTCGTGAAACGATTTTCGAAATAACTGACACGGAAGACGCAACCTATTATACTATTTTTATTATATATATATATGCGCTCGTGTGTGTGCGTGTGTGTGTGTGTGTGTGTGTGTGTGTGTGTACATGTGTGTGTGTGTGTGTGTGTACAACACGGCGTGTAACATAACAGTGTAACAACCGGCCATTGTAGAATAACCGTCGTAGTGCGGTCGCAAGCAAAGCAAATGCGGTTTAACCTTTAACTTTTAGGGCGTATATACGTGTCCGTTTATTAAGTAAAAAGTAGTCTGGTTGAGCCGAAACTTCGACTAGCAAAAACAACATCGGCGAATCTCGCAGAAGTGTTTGCACACGACGGGTATTCGAGACCCGACAAAAGCCACTAAAAGCAAAACGCAGCAAAGGGACAATTATTATTAAAAGAGGACATTATTGTGCGGACACACAAAGTACCAATTCAAATCCGACAAACACAGAAAAACGTCCACGTTTGGTCTGCGACGGGTGACGGAAAAAATAACAACAACGATGTATATACCTACTACACGCGGTTTAGTGCGGAAACGTTTTCGTTGAATCCTTTTTGTTTTGTTTCTTCCCAGAGACGTTTTCTTCCGTATAACAATATCTACATCCACCGTAGTTTTCTTCTGCTATCTCAGAAACTGCGCGAGCAAGGCGTAGAAATGCGTTCGATTGGTTTAACCGAAACGCACTAACCGCGTGTACCACAAGCTATAATAATATTATTGCCTTGTCAATAATAATAATAATAATAACAATATTATTTGCTGTAGCGTATTTGAAGATTCACTCGATGGAGGGATGGGATGGGATGATTTAAAATTTTGCAATTCTCTTAACCGCATCGCAAGTCGGTGTCTCCACGTACGTCTAAAAAATCTACCTTAATTTTTTACAATGACATCTACCATCTATATCTACGGTTGTCTTCTACCGTCGCTGAAACTCCGCGCACAAGACATCGAAATCCGTTCGATTGATTTAACCGAAACGGACGTACCGCGTAGAATATCGCGGTATAATATTATTATATTGTCGTGTTCGTAACACATTATAGCCATAATTGTAACCTAACCTACGAATGCACAGACCCCAGTTGTACAACTTTTAAAACCGGCGTGGCCATATGATAATATAATAACAATATAATATTTACTGTTAAATATCTGAAGGTGAATCAATCAGTGGGGGAACAAGAGAATCATATGTTTTATAATTATATGACATTTTTTCTGATTCTTAGGTATAAAAAAATTTGAAAACTACAAGAAATTAACATTAAAGATGACGAACAAAAGTTGTTTTTTTCATTTGAAAATCGATCTGTGATTGGTTGGACTCTGGCGCTTCGATATGTATTTGTGAGTATTAATTTATAAATTCTAAACCATCTAGTATGTATTATACATTCATATCGACCTTGATAGTAATTATCTACAATTTTATTCACTACTTTTTGGAAACCCAGATAACGACAAATATTATCATTTTTCAATACAGATAATAATTATTACATTTATGCATACAACAAAGCTCAATTAAATTTTGAGGAATACAAAACCCTCGGCGCTCTCGATATTGCCCACGCTAATAAGATATTACGAAAAATGCCTCAAAATGTTGTTGCTAAACGGACCGGAATGAACGTCGTTTTCAAAACAATAAAACCGATCCACAGATAAAGATTTTGGAGTCACTGAGTCAAAGAAACGAGACTCGTACCCACCTGTACTGTAATTCGAAGAAAAATATTATAAACGTTCGGAAGGAAAATGTTATAAACGTTCGACTAACGCAGTTATTATATTCGGATAACAAGTGCTGAAATGTGTCCACTCGGAAAACTTTGGTCTGGAGAAACTTGACGCAAGTATAATAATTGGAACGAGCAACCTTTTGTGATTGGACAGCTGGATTTTTGCAGCCTTTTTCTACGGCGAACGCGTCATGAAGGCGGCGCCGTGTCTGCGACAGATTTTTTTCTAAATCGAAAAGTACGCGTCTACATTACAGTCTCGTTGACATTATACCCCCATCGTTCTTCAGCGTTTAGTGTATGGGCTGCAGATGCGACAAAAGACTTTCGCACGATTTTAATATTTTGTAAAATGTCATAAATGCGTTTTAATTGGTACGTGATAGTGCACAAAACGTACTTCTACAGTCCGACTACTGCCAACCACTGTTGTAGTAATAGATGAATATTTTCGAAACATTGTGCGATGATAACACTAATCGCCAAAAATGTTTGGAAACTTTTCCGTATGAAAGTTATGGTTATGATCTTTTTTTTGTTGTACACACTTATATATTATATATCATGTTCAAAAATAATTATATTCATAACTATGTTTTATTGTAAAATATCGTCCTTTAAAAGTTTAAAATTGTTATTTATTACAAAATGACGCATTGTTTCAATAATCATAATTCGTAATATTTCGATAGTACTATCGAACCCAATTGGCGCACAAGACAAATTAAGTCAAAAGTATGGCAATTGTTCAATAAAATAATCTCATGGTGTTTCCTTATTTTTTATGTAATATCATTATGTCTGGGCCAAATTATTCGATTAAAAGAACAATAAATTAATTAAGTAATTAACAAACAAACATTTTCACTTTACTATTTTGTATTTTGTATTTTGTAAGTTATTATAGTTGTTAGCTGAATAAGGTATATAAGCATTGTTTAATCAAATTTAACTTTTATAATTACCTAATATTATTCTATAATCTCTTATAATTACATAACTATAAATTCCACTGTAAAACGTATATATTTATTGAACGAAAAACTACAATGTTTTATATTTTGAAAGCTATTACTTAAACGGTTTAAAATTGTGTTTTCAACATGTGTAACAAATAAAATGCAATATTATGTATCATCAATAATAATTGTATTATATTTATCATTTGATTATTGAATAAAATTGGATTTGATTAAAAGTATTTATAAACTTTATATCAGTAATAATCAGTTAAGTCAATGAAAATTAAATTTTTAAAAGTTAAAATTAACTAAACCTTAACTTCTTAACCCGTTTATGCACAGGCTTGCTAATAGATATAATAATATATTTTCCACTAATTAAACGTTATCAGCTCCAATAATCCGTGTTCTTCTGATTAATTACGACTCACGCATTCGATGAAAAACCACGAATATTTTACGATCATAACGCGGATCTATATCCATCATATCCTACTATTCATCCTTTAAAATCCTCAAATTCTAGCGAACACTTTGCGCATCATATTATAGCCATTATATACATTATCGAGGATGTGATAATTTATTCTGGACGTCTATATGCCTATAACCTAACCTATCGGGGGGAGGGGGGAGCGGGATCACGGACGAGCCGCGCGGTTTTTTCAGAAATCGTTTCTTGTTTTGAAAAACTCGTTTTTCCAGATTTTCTATATCTTTCCCGATCTTACCACACACGCCACCATGTGCTCCTAGCGCGCTAAATAGTGGAATTCTCATTTCAACGATTACGTATAAATATTTGAATATTAATCAGCCGGCAAGGTTTATGCGTTCTTGACATTATAATATAGATAATTTCGACGATGCGGTGGGTTTCTCAACAGAGCACATTTCGAACGCACGCGTAATTCCGGTGTACCTACATAGATTGTATTACAATACCACTATAGTGATATCTGTATTAAGGTCCTAAAATTTCATGACATTTTTTGTTTCGTTTTTGAATGGAAAATAAAAATAAAATTGTAATTTAAAACTATTGTAGTCAGCTGTACTTCGCACATCCCACTTAGTTAAATGTTTAGTGGAAAAGAAATATATAGCTTACGTCGTAAGTACAATACAACAATTACGTAATGTATATCCATCTTACTTTATGTCTTCTCTACATCTTGATCAGAAATATATTAAGTATTGATAATCACTTGATCAGGTATGAAATCAATTTGACCGTCCACTGATGATTTTTCGAGACATACCAAAAAACACAAAATTAAAAAATTATATTTTTCAATATTGCAAGAACAGTGAATGTTCTAAGTTTGAAATATTTCAAAGTGATGATTTCATGTGGAATGTTTCATACTCATTACCCATCTGTACGATAAGATGGCTCCCATTTTTTAAAAAAAATTTCTCTCAATAAATTGGCCATAATCAAAGTCCCTAAAAAAAAAAAACATACGTTTGTGTCCTGTTCGTGGTTGTGTTATCGATCATTTTTCTGGACCGCTGTTACGTTTGTGTCAGCTAGTTCACATTTTCACAAGAAAATTATTTTAAATAACTGTCGAAATTGTTTTAAATAATAATATTATGACCACAATTCAACAGACTATAATATCGCTTGTACCAGTATTAAATAATATTGAAAAAACAAATATAATTTTTATATTAATTTTGTATTGATTTGTATGCAAAACTATCAACTATTTTGATTGATAGATTTCATATTTAAAGTAATTCTATTAATTGTCGTCGATATCACCATCGGCGGTGCTATTTCACGATATATTATCGGTACATGCGAGACAGTCCATGAGAAATGATTCAGTAGACGACGTGAAAAATGATTGATCATTTTTGGCCATTATTACACATTTTATGACGCAATATTTTCCCTGCTTTATTATGTGCATTCATGACTCAAGTGTCCGCATACAGTTGCAACTGTAGATGTGCCAGGCTTAAATTTAACTAATTTATTGTCATCCGCCCCAGTGAATGTAGTGTTATAATAATATGTGCTGGAATCTTGGTGCTATTTTTGAAAATCATATTTGAAATTTACGTTAGACTCACATAATATAATTATTATTAAGTCGTCTATTATACGGCAAAACCCTCGTGTTCGGTCGGTCTAATATACATTTATTTATTATGTGTACATATTAGTACGAATGCATGCATAACACCGAAACGTTATTGTTGAGTATTTATAAAAATATTTTATCATTTGTATTGTGCGCGTTTTATTTTTTATTAGTTTATTTTTCTATAACATTAAACTTTTGACAAGTTTTTGAACATTTAAGTCTATAGACACTGGGTTTGTTTATATACGAGCAAAGTACTTCGACACGAAAGTTATTAAGGCTTGTGGTTTGTGATTGATGTTGTGAACATTATCGAAAACTTGGAAATCGACTTGTATGAGCAACCGTGTGAAGTTTACAATTTGATGTTAAAGTCAAGCGTTTAGGTTACAAATGAGAAATTCCTGGTGGTCTTGTGCTTTATTGAAATTTACGTTTGAAGTAGGTAAATGATGACTCTTTTTTTCCTGTAAGTGTCTACGATTTACTGTCGAACAGAGTATTATGTTGTGCAGTTACTTGTAAAGATTTAACAAATACAAAATTGTTGTCGACAGTAATAGTTGTTGTGGATTTTTTGCTTGGACGAAAATAAAAAAAACGAACATAGGTAGTATAACATTTTAATTTTAGGTATTCTCTGAAGATACAACCCACACGCTCAATACTCTCCACCCCCTTGTAGTATGAAAAAATTAATCAACGAAGATAACGCCACTCGAATAATAATTGATTTAATCTCCAACCGTTACTTACTTAATTGCTACGTCATTACAACTGTAATTACTTGTGAATCGTAAATTGATATGTTGATGTTTTTCAGTAGACAATAATAATAATAGCATGATAATTGCGACTAAAAAATGTCATCATTGTTTCGCTAGAAAAAAAAATGGTAATTATTGTTGGTTTAAATACCATTTAATTATGTTAATAATTATTACAGGTACCTATCTAGATAAACTGTATAGTATTATAACTACAATATTTTTTTAATAATATAATTGTACAAAATATAATATTATTGTTTGCTGTTTATATAGTTATTATCACGAGCATATAAACGGCACAAGGTCAAACAAACAGGATGTGTGGGATATATCCTGTGAAACACGACGACTAATACAGACATTGGGGTTTATTTCGGAAAATAACTCTGGTTGCGTTGCGTAAATTGTCTCAAGGGTTCGTTCGGTCTTGGATTATGGGTTAACGATTTGGAATCCGTCCAGTCAGGTCTTACAGACAAAATTGACAAGGACGCTTTTTGCATTTTAAGCCAAAAAGGGATATTCTCGACGTTGAAGTAGTTAAGCTAAAACTAAATGATCAAAAGAAAACAAAATTACTGTACATGCGAACCGTTACGGCGTTAAACCATTTCACGGACGACTGATATACGTATTATACATTTCCTTTGAAAAACAAAATCTGAAAATAATTGAATAATTTAATAATCTAATAATAAATAATAACATTAAAGTTCGTCGATATTTCGTCAAATTTTTAATGAAACTATTTCTATAATAATTCATAAGTATTATTATTACAATATTATGTACATTGGTCGTGAACTCTCAATCCTACCTATATCTACAATTTATTAATGTATATGATAATTTAAAGTAAATTTTAATTCATCTAAAAATATATATTAGGTATACTTTAGGGTCAGATCGAACTGTTATATTTATTGAATATTTCAAGTATAATAGATTAGAGATTAGAGAGCGCGCTTACAATTTCCTTAATAAGCTAGAAATATGCGTAGATACAAAAACTTATCACATGATATACTCCAAAACTGTAAATTTTATCAAACAAATATCAAATGATTTTTATTAAAACGATTTTGTTTTTATGATTTAGTGTACGTGCAAATGAGCGAAAAATTAAATAGATTCAGTTAATTAAGTACAATAAATAGAGTATAAAAAATATTGTGGCTAAAATTTAAAAATATATATACCTATAGGTGGGCAGATGTATAAGATATCTGTTTCACCTAAAATATGTTGACAGTTAATATTTTCTTAAATAGATAAGAATTATACTGTCAAAACACAAAAATATGCATTTAATAGACAAAATATGAAATTTAAATCTTAAAACCTGTTTATCAAAATATATAACAATTATCATTGAAAAGTTGTAAGACATGTACAGAATAAATGCTATGAGAATTGTTGTGTTTCTATCAACGACACTGTGTTAAACTTATTAGCTTGCAAATAATACGATGACACAGAAAAAAATAACATGCGAAGGCATACTAATCTGCTCCCTAATAATTTTTATTATTAAATTAAAGTTTTTTTATTTTTTTTTTTTATTAAATCTATAGAAATCAAAAAATGTTCATACATTTTTTTTCTTTTTTTAATGACTACAATAATTTTCGCTACACAAAGAGAATATTGTGGTTAAAAACTGTAATTCAATTCACTTCGAGCTTACTCACCGCAGCAACCTTTTATTTCTGCCGTCGATGTTATTCACCGCAGTAATCTATAATCTTGGTTTGACATGGCAATATCAAAAGTCTCGGGTTTTTACTAAAAACATGAGCAAAATGTCGAGTTTCATTAATTCATGTCACGTTTTGCCAGACCTCGTGTATATATATATATATATATAATGTGTAATTCTCTGGAACACCTCTGTACACACACATATATATATACACATATTGTGTCTATTCTTTCACCTAAGATAATTTTTGTGGTAGCTGGCGAGTAACACAAGCACACACACACACACACACACACACACACACACACACACACACACACACACATAGGTACAACACACATGTACACATAATTCATCGTGCCAGTAAAACACCTTTACAATGTAACAGTGTTGCTCGACTTGCCAGCCCGCAGCGGCAAACAATAGTCAATATACTGTTTTTTATTTTTCCTATTGTTTGCCGACTCTCGTTTCTAGTTCGGAAACGAAAAAATTGCGTACGAAAGTATTACGCGGCGGAAGCGACGGAAGTTCGTAAACGCACAACGGAAGTAATAAACGTCCAGTCGATTCTGCTCTGATTTGCATAGTACTGTGCGCATGTCTCATCGGCGATGTCTCTGGAGTGCGATTGTCTTAGGCGTCTTGTTCCGCGATATAGGCGATCGAGAATTGAACGCGAATCTTGGTGTAACGAGAAAGGAATAGTACAGCGATCGACGAAACATTAGCTCGATGGGTAGACGTGTTTGATACGGATGTCTGTGAATTAAAAAAAAATAAATAAATAAACCGTTTTACTGGAAAACGGCGAATAAGTGGAAAAATCTAAAATTACTTTTTAACGTCACTTTTTAATTAAATTTCCAATCCATATATTATAATATTGTGGATTTCATCAGAAAGTTTTATCGGTACAACTTCTATACAAATGAAAAATCAAATGATTAATGTTTGCCGAGTTCCAAATTGCGCCGCGATACTCATAAAGATAATTATATAATTTAATTATATCTAGTTACATTTTCAGACAAAAATGTTTTACCAATACCGCACAGTACAAGTTCATGTCGATTTAATATAATAATATATTATGTTACACGGAACAATCAAATTGGCTTGGAGCCATTTCAAGGAACTGTTTCAATTACAGAAACGGAAGTAATTTTACTGTCGTTTATATATATATATATACATAATATTTTATTTGTATGCACATTGTGATACGTTTAGTGTACTTTAGAGCGTTTTAGAGTCCGATCAGACCTAAGAAGCTATTCGTTTCGAGTATTTTTGTTTCATTGGCGAAACAGCATCATAATAGTGCAATCGATCGAGTATTGAATTCAAGAACACAATATACGATGGTGAATAATAATAGCGGGGTCCGAAACATGATGGATTTGCAATTTTTTGCAAACGCTTTTACACCGAATTCGTCTTTATAGAAATTTAATTCAAGCCACCCCAAATTCAATAGTAAAAACCTGAATTTTTCTAATTTTAGTACCTTATATTTTTTCAACTTTTCCAGTCGGACTTTCTTTTGTCAGAACCCAGTTTTTAGTCAGACTCTTGAAAAAAAATATATATATTGGAAAAAAAACTAACACAACATCAAACATGACGTAACTTAGCTCAATTCTTCAATTGTTAAATACATTTTATATTTTTGTACAAACCCGCCTTGAAGCCTGTAATGTACCTATTTGTTTTCTTATTACCATCCAATGTCGGCACTATAGTAGTAAAAACATTATTTTCCATTCGATTCATCTTTTTTTTTTTTTATAAGAGATATTTTCGACATTTTTTAAATTGATTGTTAAAACATTTCGTTGATGTCTTATGTAATTTTAACATTATCTTATGACGGAGTAGTTGATTAAAAAAAAATGTAATCAAGATCGACAAGGTTTAGGTTCTAATGATTAATACTCAGATATCATAACAAAGTTCGTATTAAACGTACAAAAATAGAGATAGGCTTAAAACAGTTGTCTTCATTTGTGTTGTAAGTCAAAGACAAGTGACTCAAATCAGAGTTTCAAAAACATAAATTAAGAAGTGGAACATCAACGCAGATAACATAATATATTGTATTAAAAAGTACGTTTTAATTTCTACGAATAATATTAATTGAGACGAAGCGCTAAAAAATGTTCAACTGTCACACCTTGTAGATTTTAATTTTAGATTATAGGTACCGTGACCGTCCTTAACAATAAGGTCCAATCGGGTTTTTTCTTTTTGCACACGAAAAACAGACAATTATTTGGAACGATATTTCGATATCGAAAAATTTCTTTAAAGTGCATAACGCAACATTTTAAATGTTAGAATTATTTCAGGTATTATCTAACTCTGTGTGGCTTTCCATCCCGGATCGAATGCTTAATTATTAAAATCTCCATATCTGATGATATTATTTCGAACACATATTTTCAATCCGCGGCGCTTGATTAACGGACATCAAACCTGTCAATGCCTCGTCCTGCGAACAACTCGAATGAATACGTTCTCCGACGCGCAATTAATAATACGTTTTACCTGTCTGTGTTTGAATAAATTATTATTATTATCGTCGTCGTCGTCGTCGTAGGAACGAAACGATAGCGGGATAGCGTCGTCCATAAATTTCCGAGAAGAGAAAGTTAAACGTCAACATCACATGCGTTTTCTCAAACATGTGTCACCACGACCATCTTACTATAAACACATTAGAGTGGAGTTTTTCCTATATGAAATATACATGAAGCCAAGTTGGCGAACCGTCATTCTTATATAGATAGTGCGGAGGAAAATAAATAGCACATTCTATGATATACTATGCCGTTGTGTGACTGGGCGTTTTTATTTCGCGAGTTGTGAGATCACAACATTACAATATCACAATTTTACCTTTGACCACGAGGATCTAATCCGTGTTCGGAAGAGATGTAGGAAAAGAGAGTGAGGGGGGGAGAGCCGATACACAAATAGTAGAAGTCAACAACGCAAAACATGCGATAATGTATATAGGTTGTGCAATTATTTTTGAATGTCTAAAAAAATATACATATTTTTCCTTTTCATTGGTTGAATAATAATAATATTATTTTTTTTTTTTTCAACAGGTGTGCAAGTCGGTTTGTGATCACATCTCAAAACAGTTGAAAATATTTGAATAAAAGTTTTGTGTAGTATTCCTAAGTGAAATTATCACGAATATTAGTATATCATTACATAATATACCAGTGACTTTTTATGATTTAATTATGAAAGTACAATTGTGGCGCAATCAGCGGCAACGCTCTGAGCGTACGTGCTATCCCGGCCGCCGTTGCTAGTACTCGGATGGGTGATCACCCAGGTTTTCAGCAACACATCCTTGTCACACACACAAAATATGTGTTCCGACCTACAGTCCCTCCCTCGCACAGTACCAGACTTCATGACCTTAGCCTTAATCCAAAAAAAAAAAAAAATTACAATTAAATAATATATTGACATAATGCATATTATGTATTGAGTTTCCGACTTTTGTTTTTTTCATAATCTTAGTGATTTTTTTATGTTATTAAAAATAAAGTTTTCCTTTACGTAGGTACCTTGTACTTGGTAGCCACTTTTCGTTCAAACCAAATGTCAATGTTGTTTATAAGGTATACTATTTTTTAATTAAAATTACTTACTGAACTGTAAATTCTAGTCGTGCAAGTGATCTATACTGATTTTTTTTTTTTTGGTAGTTCGATGTGTTGTTTCGTTAGTGTGTACACGTCTTAGCTCGTTGCTCTAAACATGTTGTCAAGCCCTTCTTATCGGCTAGAAATCCTATACGAAACCTTAAATAATTCGGTTTTGGTATTTCTCAGCTCTTTTCGAGAAAATAACTTTAGACAAATGAACACAAACTGTAGATAGTGTCCGACATGCAACAACACATAGACATTGTATTCTAATTTCAATTGTTTGAAGTTACAAAATAATAAATATGTCATATTATGTTATGTATAATTTACGTCTGCGAAAAAAGTATTATTTGTATACAACTAATATAGTTATAAATATCTTAAAAATAAATTAAGATTGATAGGTTATTTTAATCATGTATTTTACCAAACATTTCCAAGTCATAGTTTAGTCAACAAATTTGTCTTTTCTTGTTTCATGTTTTTACTGTGTATTAGATTTGTAAATAAATTCCAATGTAAAGGGAAAGCCGTTTAAACTTTTCAAATTTTAAATACATTTATAATTCAGGGAGTTTTCAACAAAGTGTCGACTAATAAATCCTGTTTTCAAAGTGTATATTACATATGACACTTTAACTTCTATATATTCTCTTTGATACAAAATGTATAATTTCTAACACAACTATTTTGTATACCTACGGAACGGAACCGGAATGATTAATTAGTAAATATTTACCCTTTTAATAACACAGCCGCTGTAAAATAATATATTACAAGCCGTTTTGAGGGGTTCTACTGAAAAAAAGGTTTATATCATAACCATGATAGTATTGTTACTCCCGTGTTTTGAACATGCATTTAACGATTATTTATATCAAGATAATTCATTGGATAATCAATAAAAAAAAACCTTCACTCAAGTTTACCAATTAAAGCAAAGCAAGTTATTGGTCTTACGACAACTAAATCAATTTTTAGTGAGACGAAGTAACGTGGAAAAAAAAAACTATCTAAATAGGTACCTCATAATATTATGTGGAATATTTTATATGCTTTCGATTGTAAATTGTGAGGATGATATTAAAATTTAAAATAGAAACATTCTCATTATTCCCTCGCACAAGATACAAAATCCGCTCATCTCATAATATTTGATTTAGAATTTAATCTTTATCGCATTCGAATTTTTAATATGACACCTAATGTCATTCGAGACAGTTCGATATTGTAGTATGTTATAGTGTCTTGACGCACCTATAATACAGTCATGTTTACGAATATCTGCATGTTTAAAACCTAAAATACATCTACGGTAAAATAATCTGAAATCATTCCAAGTGCCCATTGATAATATTGTCGCCCGTTTGAAAAAAAAATAAAAATAAATAATGTAGATTGAATGTTTGTTTTGGAATTTACTGGTATTATTCTTTAACCATTGCATTGTGCGTGCTTACGAGTCACACAGGCCTATACCATACAGTAGGTTAACGTATTAAGTAGTACCTACTCGTAAATATTTCGTATAAATTAAACAATTAGTTAAAATTGTACGTTTGCCAACAACTTTTTGATAGCTTTTTCGAACATGCCAAGTACTAAATATATACTCGTGTGCTCAACATTCTCATTACTGTACGACACGGACAATTAATCTTATTCTGACCATGAGTTTCCATATTAGGTTGTTTTTGTAAATAAAGTAAAGGTCATTTGTTTATAGATTAAGAATCGTACCTATATTTTTACAATGACGAAATTATTTGGGTTTTTTTCAGTACATTTCCGCGTTGTAAAAAAAAAAATTAACGATCATAGAACACTCTAAATAATAACCAGACACTGTGTATTTTTTTTTTTTTTTATAGGTAGTTGATTTCAGTAGACTAAAAAAAATGTATGAATCATGATGTGTTTGATGGGTAATAAAACATTGAATAATTCAAACCATGAACTATAGTTTGCATTTTTACACAGTCATGGTTCATGGTGAAAATCAAACCTTAAAGAAGTAAGTTGTATTTCAAGGCAAGTTAAAAAGAGCAGAAAAACATTTATTGATTTGCATTAACGCATTGTACACTACGTTCTTTTGGATAAAAACAAAAAAAAAAACAAACAACAACAACATGTTTACAAGTTAACTAATAATTAGAATTTGCGATCATGTTTTCGTCAACAATACACAATGTAACGATGATTAATAAATTATTGTTCGTTAATATAAATACCGTCGTTTATGAAGGATTTAATAACGAATTAGTATAGGGCAAGGGATCCAGTTAAGCTCATACTTGTGATATTGAATTGTGCGCTGCTTAATAATCACAATACTGGTCATTGTAATAATAATAATAATGATAAATAAATAATTTATATGTGGCTAATATGTTTTTTTTTTTTTTTGTAAGCTAATAACCTATAAGTAGTTGATGCTGCACACCATGAATAATAAAAAAAAAAATTAAATAAATTGTACTTAACCTGCATCCGTGGGTCGAATGTACATTATTGGGTTATCTATATCCTCAATAGATTAGTGTCGACGATTGTATTCCGTTTATGATGATAGTAATAATATTCATTCGGAAAATAATGAATTTATTGTATTTGTGCGAGTAGGTAGGTTTATCTGTAATAGTGAGCGGATAAAAATGATGTAATATGCTATTACAACATGATACCTGCAGCCTACCCATCAAGAATAATATACGAGTTTTTCCTTCTACGAATTTCTACTGATTTCTATTTGCTGCCATTTCGAAACTTTTGTCTGGTTTTCAAAAGTATACTCTGAAATAATTGAACGATGTTTATTTGTCGTTTATTTATAGGAACAATAAAATATTATTAAACATGGGAATAAAAATACATAAGAAAACAAAATTCATATTTAATAAAGGTGATTATAGAAAATATAAATCATCATAGATGTTTTGAAGTCGTAGTTCTTGGTGACTTTCAAGTCACGCTTAATCAACTATTTGATGCGCAGAGACGCTTCGTTGTTTGAGTGAAAAATGACTTGATGGAATTAATTGTATATACTCTATACCAATTCATCTCGCCACCAAAAAACGAATTCAAGTTGGATTAGGCAACTATAGATCTAGGGAATTATGTCTTGACATTTTTAATATCTGTTAACTGTTGTTTTTATATATTACCAACACAATAAACGTGTTTAAACAACCGATTTTGTACTTGAAATATCTAAAAAAAAATTATTTTTTTTCTAAATAAATACCTATGATATATGTATATGAAAAATTGAATTGACAAAAAATAGCCATAAATTAGTCTAAATATTTTGATAACAACATTGTGAATAGAAAATTATAATAGTTATAGTGGACTATTACAAGTTTCTACAACTTATAATTGTTTCATATTAACGAAACTCGAGCTATTATACTATTACGTTTCAGTATGTAATATCAATAAAATTTGAACATTAATCTCTTATATATCTTTTTATAAGTTTTCTCAACCTTTTTTTTCCAGTAGTAGAAAAAGGGTTGGGTAAATTTTGTACAGATATTTCAACCTCAGATAACAAAATTGAAAATGTTATGAATTTTTGAGTTTTAACTAATGTGAAAATTGCAAATGTTCAAGATTTCAATGAATTTCGTAAACCTTTAAAATACAAATGCTCATCAATACAATTGTTACTGAATTTTGATAATTTTAATTTCTTTATAAAAACCTTATTGAAGATCTTGTAACTGTCAACATTTTTTACTTAAAACAAAAATATCAAAATAGTTAAAATTAAAAAGTAAAAAAAGTCGAACATTTCTATTAATGTCTGTAAATAAAGGAAAAATATATTTTAATTTTATCATGACTAGTAAATGCTTATATGTTTATTTTGTAAAAATTTCAAGTGTCTGCAATTATTTATTTATTTTTTACCACAAAAAAAAAAAACAAAATTGTCATTGTCTGAATCAGGTATTAAGAATGAATTTCTAATTTTCCCTTATTTTTTATTTATTTTTCTTAATTCTTTTGATAATTACTGGGACATTTTGACTTACCCAGGTACCAACAACTAGATTAATTTTGGTACCAAAAATTACCTTCATAGTTTAAAGCATAGTTTATAATCCAAAACGTAGTGAGGACTAACCTCCAAGACACACCTAATCATAATACAAACGCATTTACCTCTATGCGCAGAATGAACCGAGATTTCTAATCGAAACTAAAAGCCTATAGACCAAACAACAATCGCACAATGTTTAATTTTAAACATATTTTGACATAATTTAAATTTACATAACGAAATCTACTTTAACATATTATTATAAAGGTTTTTGCGAATGTTTTGTAATTATATTACATATAAGTATGCTTATTGCGATGAAGTATTTTAGTAGTTTAGTATTTTATCTGTGTGAGATGTGGGATTTTCAATGTCAATTAAATTTATTTAATAATTGTATTATTGTTCATTAGTTTTGAAGTTGCATTACCCCAGGTAACTAAATAAACCCATTGTTGATGAATAGAGAATAAAGGAATTCTGACAACGGATGACAAACGGTAAAATAAATCGTGTTGAGCGGCTTCTTTAACTAACATGAGTAATTATTATTAAATTTATTTAAGTGTCCGACGCAAAATTAAAGATAGTTTCAACAATCCTCGAGAAGAAGAACACAACGTTCAGTAAATTAATGACGTATTGGAACTTAATTATTCGCAGATAGTAAGTGCTGAGCTCTCCTGCCACATTCCATATTCTAGTTAATGACAATTCCCGTCATGAACTTTCCGAATATTTGGCATTGTTCGACAAGGGCCCCATTAGTTTCGTGCCACAATTTATTCGAATAAGGGCTATGAGAAGTTATCATAATATTTTGCGATCATTAAATGACAATAAATTCACTGACCACGAGGACAGATTGTTATATTTGTTATGAAGTTATGTGAATAAAAAATGTTCCATACAATTCGACAACTTAAACCTTTTTCCTCATTAAGGTACTTTATACAAACACTCCGCAATTTATTCTGAACAATCAATTTCATTTTCATTTTTTGAAGAGTCTTACCGAAAAAAATATTTGATCAATACGAATATTTATGAATGTATATAATTACGAGGTGTTCCATTCGATGTAAGACACTCATTGTAACATTTTGTTTTAATAAAAGTTACTAAAAAAAAAAATATTTCAAAAAGCTTTGATCGTTTTTGAAAGTATGAGTGTCTTGCGTTAAACGGATCACCCACCATGTATAAATATTTATGTCTTTTATTTAATAATATTTATTTAATATTTTTTTTGTTTTAATTTTAATAATTTCGATAAGTAATAATAATTTTAAAAAAAATTGGCCCGGTGTGGTATGACGGTTTGGCCGCGGTCACTAACATATTCTGAGGTCAAGCATCGGCCGGTGTCACTAGCCCACAGATGGGTGACCAACCAGGATTTTAGTGACAAATCGTAGCTCCATCTACAAGTTTTCCGAAATACAAACCAACCGCAATCTTCCCATTAAAAACCGACTGATAACCTTCATGCTAGTGACCTCAAATGTAGAATCCTTAACTCAATAAAAAAAAAAATGTATATCCTATTGGTTTTGTATTATAGTTTTGCCGTGTATTGAATATTTTTGCAGTATCGTTGACATTTGGTCAAATAGGTACCATTAACTGAACATAATTGTTCACTTGAAATTGTTTAACTCAGTGAAAAACACACATAAAAACTTGGTACGTAAACGTATATATATTATATTATTTCGGTCCATCTAATTATAATAAAACTTTAAACTTTTCATACTCAGCTTGAATTCAAGAGGTGACCTATATTTTAAGTTTGAGATGTACCGTATTTATATAAATAAATATGTTTACCATTGTTCGTCCAAAATCAGTTATGAAGGTGGGCGCCATGAACATTTTAATTATAGTTTATTATTTTGGTGTAGAAAATGATTCAACAGTTTTACAGTTGACTCATGGGGTGACTTCAGCTTCCACATGTTATCACTCTCTGATTGTAAAATTATCTCTCAACTACAATATCCATACAATAACTTGATATAATTCTATTATAAATCATTACAAAGAGAGAAATGAATTATTATAACTTAAATGATTCATTATCACTCATTTAAATTTTTTTTAAACGACCACAGCTTAAGCAGTAAGTTGTAATTATTATCCATGTACGTGGTTATAGGCAGATTTGAGAACATTTTTATCTAGAAGAATATTCGAATATGTATATTTTCGTAAAAAACGTATTAAAAACTAAAATCAGCTGAAAATTCTTCGAATAAAATATTATTATGCTTGAAAATCATACGAATAATTTATTTATTATGTTTGAACATTATTTGAATAGTAAATTTAAAAAAAAAATCGAAGCAATTCTTATGTAGATAATTATAATAAATTACATTTCCTTTTAGTAAAATGCCCCTCTTTGAATATTAATCATTGATCATAACAATATTTTTCAAAATAAATCAAAATCAATTAACTATATAATATATTGGGCTCTTTGCATAGTTTATAGAGGTAAATACGATTATTTCATTATTGCCATAGGTACTACAAACAAGTACTGGACAGTTACAATTGACATTTGTATTACAATTAAATATAAATGCATGAGTGTTCTGGATATTATTTTTTTTATCATAATATTATAAAAACAGGTCAGGAGATTAATACGAAATGGAACAAAAACATGTTTCGGATAAAATTTCATATGCAATTCTCCACAGAATGTTGTATTTCATCTGTCCATTTTTTGGAATAAGAAATATTCAAATATGTATGGAAATGAGTCGAACAAAGAACGAACGGAAAATGTTTTTTTATTTCGAACTGCACGAGAAAGTATCAAACCGACGAAAATGCATACATTTAGAATGTCGGAATCGCAACTTAAACGCTTTGTACGAACTACAAACCGATACAGGCACTGTAGTACGAATGCATAATATTTATTGGAAAAAATAAATGTATTGAATATCGAGAAGAAAAACTACCTCGTGATGTGTGGCCAATCATATTATACAACACTTAAATCAGGTTGACAACTTACGTCAATCACCCATAAAATATTTTCCGTAATTTGTTTTAAGTAAAATATTTCAAATCTAAATTAGCTCAAGAGATATATGAATGATATTGTTTTTGAAAAAGCTCGTAATAAATTGATTTCAATGAGAAATACAACAATTACGAATAATAATCTGGTAAATTATATAACAATCATACTGATTAATAATAATCATAATTTTTAGAGAGAGTTGTATTAAAACATTTTTTATCTCGTTTTTCTGTTTAACAAGTTGTGTTTAGCATAAGTAATATTATACTTGCAACAATTATACGCGTCGACAAGTCGGGAAAAAAACCTTAACGATATAAAATGAACCAACACGAATATGTGCTAGTAAACAACATTATTATTAGAAACATGAGATGATAAACAAATTGTATTTAATATTTAAATCACAGACCAATTTTTTAGTTACTCATCACTTTAGACCAAGTGTCATTTTTTATTTAAAATACTTGAATCGGTTAATAAATTCGGCAAATATACATTCATATATAACAGTACATCATATTATCATTATACTCGGTCGTACGCATCACTCAGTCACTATATAATCGTAATATTGTTAATATTATAAATACAGCTGGTATTGATGTATTCACGCGTCGCCGTTACGGAGTATGATGATAATTATTTTTTATTATTGACGGATGAAAAGTTCTGGCGGTGAACAGATAGTAAGGTGTGTGTGTGTGTGTGTGTGTGTGTGTGTGTGTGTGTGTGTGTGTGTGTGTGTGTGCGCGTGAGTTGACGTTGGTTTTTCGAGCCGATTTTTTTGCCGGAAAACATTACAGCGCACTGTCGGTGATTAATAGATTTCTGATGTTTAAAACATCGTTTAAACCCGACGAGAGTCGCCACGTTTTACGTGCGAATAAAACACTACACCTTCCCCTGCCGCAGTTCATATACAGCGAACCCCACAGTCGATGATCGGCCGAGGAATTATCGCGACCGTTCGGAATGAAATATTTCCACTCCGCGATCGATTCGCGCACGACGTTTAATTACTATCTCCGCACCGCAGACATCTTGCCAGGTCTGCAGTTGGACGCGACTTGGGCCCGAATCCGCGGCCCGTCCGATCGATACCTCTCCTCGTTGGCCGTGCGGTCGCCTGTCCGGTTTCCGCGAAAACCATTTTCTCCGCACAGCATACCGCGGCGGCGGTCGTATACTGTTCGAGGTTC
The DNA here is from genome assembly GCF_001856785.1 of Myzus persicae. Taxonomy (NCBI): domain Eukaryota; kingdom Metazoa; phylum Arthropoda; class Insecta; order Hemiptera; family Aphididae; genus Myzus; species Myzus persicae. Next base: position 100,028 of record NW_019104054.1, on the reverse strand, counting down.
CGATTTCCCCCCCCCCCCCCCGGGAGACGGGAAATCGAGCGCAGACGGCACTATTGCGGCGCGTCAAAATTGATAAATCACCGCCGCCGCCGCCGCCGCCGCCGTTTTCCGCGGACGCGAGCGAACAAACACTAAACCGTACACGAAAAGGGGCGAAAGTCTTAAAAACACATCAGCGGGTCGAGCGTTCAAATGTGCGACGTGTCCGTGTTTGGTTTCGAGTCGCGTTTTGTTCGCGCACGCGTTTCCCTGATTTCGATTTAAATATTAATATTCAACGGGCAGACTGCAGTGTGTTCACGATGACAATATCACAACGTCTGCAGGGTATTAATATTTCGTTCGATTCTCGACGATCCGACATTTCTGCGACACTATACCGATACGCTTTCGCATCAGGTGACTCTTCTCGTACACATTACCTACAATTATACAACGTTGTACACAACGCACGAGTGCGTAACATTAAAACAACCGGACAGACGTGGCAGTTGTCGAACATTATATAATTGTTGTATTGTTGTTTATCAGAGTGCGCCTGTACAATAATATGATTTCGGATTTCAGCGCCCCCGCTCCGGTATAATGTGTACTGTATACACCTCTGGACGTCTCGCGGTATTTAGCACCCCCCCCCCCCTACCGAGTTGCACCCTTTTTTTTATAGGTCTACATCCGACTCTTATTACTATAGAGAAATACCGTCGATTGTACGGTTTTAAATCGTAAAATGTTTACCGATAAATATTAAGCCATATTAATTCGCTGTGAATAATATTTATGTGTTCATATAATTGTTAGACGATTGGCACCAAGACACGTGTAACGAAAAATGGATTGCTTACTAGCAATTTCCAACCAACGGGTTACATCGAAAAGCACTATATTGATGTGGTGGTGGAATGTGTATTACTTACTATATTTATTGATAAATCCTCGCAAGTTGCTTATTAATTACTAACGTTTTATAGTTAAAATCTTAATACACTGAAGCTTCGATATTATAACCAAGTCGAATAAGCAGCGAAAAAAATTCATATTGTGGAGGAATTCGTTAAATAGAATTACGTATTTTTTAAACTTTTTTTAAAAATGTTATTGTATGTATGTGTATATTGTGTATACTTCTATGTTGTATATTATGTTATGTAAAAAAACAACATCAAATATAATATTACAGTTTGATTTAGTTTTTAATTTTATAATTCAAAAGAAATAATTAGTGAGTTTTGATTCCTTATATTTTTATAAACTGTACTTTTTTCGTAAAAAGTTTCTATATCATTACGTTTTAAGATACTGCAATAAAATTAATCAGTTTGCCTACCTTCGGTGTCTTAACTTTATCGGATTCATTGTTCATGTACGATTTCAGAACTATGTTTAAAATTTTATAGTGACAACATTTACAAAAACCAGTTTTTATCGAATAATTATTTCGTTACATAGAAACATCAGATTCGTTATTTGTAGATAAATGTACGTGTATTTAACGATGAAGGTCATGGTTCTCAAAAATAATTCGTTAAATAGAAAATTTTGCTGAATGGAAGTTCCGCTGTGTTATATTATCAACAAAAATATAGATAAAAAAAATTTTATTTTTATTATTATTAATACGAAGTGTGTTAAAATGTGTACACAGCGTTTTGAAGTATCGATTATTGTAGTTTTATGATTATATAATTTTAGTAGTAGGGGTGTGGGGCCAGAGGTAATGTCTCGGCTCTATGAGACATTTACAATTATAGCACATCAAGTTTTTAGAGTCCTATTTGCGGCTATGCTCGTTCGTTTGCTTCATAATATTATAATTACAGTGATATCATTATTATGCTGTTTTTGGTATATTACTGCGTAATCAACAAGTTAAAACGTTCTCTTCCGACATACTATCATCTTCGCTGCACCGCTATGGACGCACATTATAATATTAATTATTATATTGAATAAACGACAATATCTGACACCTGCGAAAACAATACGATATTATCGTTGTACCGATGGCTGACGGACGTATTGCGCGCATATCGTTTTACATAACTCCGCTGTCATCAGTACATAAACTTATGTTTATAATAATGTGAGAACAATGTACTTTGTACGTATCCCACTCAAAATGTATTATTGTAGTGGTAATATGCGTCGTCTCCATCATATTATATTATAATAATGCAATATTGAAGTTGGACGAGTTAATGAAATCGTTTTATGTGTGTAACCTAGTCAAGACGAGTCACCACGATAACGTTAAGTCATGATATAATAATAATATAGTTTTAGAAGTGAGATTTACATACACTATTAAAGTCTCAATGTCGACGTAGAAGATAATATTGACTTAACTCCGTTGAGAGAAAAATCATAATTTTTACATATTTTAGTATTCGAGTCGCAAATAGCTGTTCCGTCGCTTCCTGGTTTCGTAAAACTCAATACCTAATCGATTTTATTTCATATTCACCATGATGTATTAACTGCATTGGTCTAAACAAATAACTTCCGGATACAGTATTTTAGGGTTATTTCTTAAATGTTTTTTTTTCCGATCTCATGACTAAGCAGGTTGACGTCTGTATTTTTTCGTCGATTTAATAACTATTACATATTATTATTATAACAATGTGTCTGCAGCTGGCGGTTCTCCACTACTCACATTATATTTGACAAGTATTCCAATAATCTTATATTCGGCACTTAGGTATGTGACTTTTAAATCACGTGTATTCCAACTACTGTCATGTTTGAAAAATACACTACCTCATACAATTATATTTGAATATCTAGTAAACCTAACCTGGTAAACTGTTCGCATAGTCGATGAGCGAAGGATGGTGTTAAGAAAATATTTCCATACGTGATACATATTTATTATAATACTATTTTAGCTTATTACGGATTCATTTCGAGTAGTGAGAAACCCATTCTCTCGCTACCGAAACAGTATAAACAGCAAAATACTACATTTATTAATTGTTTATTGTAACGTCATTATTATTATTATTATTATTAAGGTCGTAGGAATAGTTCCATGTTTAGTAAAAAAAAACTTGTCTTACTAGAAAAGCTCCCCCACCCTGGAAAATTGTCAAATTTTGTTAATTTAGTTTTTATTTAAAAGAAGAGAACATTTTGCTGGTCAGATCAAAGCCCGATTTCCAAAACTCTAATTAAAGAATCTAAAATTTGCATTTTAATGATGCACAATATTTCTTATTTTTCAAACATATTTTTCAACTGTATTCTAAGTGAAATGGAAATTCGGTCTTTGATCTGACCGGAAAAAAGTTTTCACGTTTCAGATAAAAAAAAATTATCAGAATCCGACACATAAATGAGGCGTGAGAGATTTTTCCGGCTCAATTTTTGTTTATATAATAAACCTATCAACCCACCAGTAACCACCCTCATCCCCTGAGTAGGTACGGGGCAGTAAATTAGTGGAAAAGTATTATAATTAAGGTAGCAACTAAAAAGTAAATATAAATTTCAAATTGTATAGGATTACAGACATTAGGAAAAACCGACAGCGATGGCCTTGAGAGAAATTAAAAATACAATTTTGGTACCTAAATTAAATTCAAAAAAATAAATAAGCCTAAATAATTATTTGTCTATAAATAATAATTTCGAGCCAAGTGATAATATAGAAATCCCTACTAACTACACCAACTTCGAGTTTTTAAGATATTGGTTTGATCCTTCATAATAATGAATATACATGCTAACACTAGGTACACGTCGCTTGTATCGTACTTGGATGTATTTTAATTGACTATAAAGTTTTTAAGATTGTGAGAATACCGATCTATTGAAAATTGAAAACGAAATGTTCTTGATGAAGGTGTATTATTTAAAATATTATAATAATTATAATAAACAGTATATAGGTAGTAATAGATATCACTGTAAATGTATTGATCGGCAATTATTATAATGGTGTACCTAAAATGCCTACCCAAGTCGCCGTGTTATCATAGTTTTATTATTTATTATACGTTGATGACATAAACTATGATAGGAAGTCGATAAACGTATAATTATTCGATACTAGTACAACTAACGTTTTCAGAAACACGAGGAAAATAGCTCAGTCCCATATTGTTCACTCGCAATGACTACTAGTAAATACCTACCTCGCAGTTATCGTTATATAATGTTTTGCGAAGGAAATAGTTTTTATGACGTCGAAACCGATATTGTCCTTCGACGGGGAACACTGCAATATTATATGTCGGGCCGTAAAGTGCGTAACAGTACGACAATAGATCGCTCGTTATTATATTTCATCATCCGACCAAGTGGTTCGTCGTCAACTTATTTCGTTTCGAGTCCACCCCGTGGACCGCAATCTCCTGAAATCACTCGACGGCTGGCGAGGGACAAGACGTGTGCACGACGTTTTCGGAAAGCATCTCCCACAACTGCGGCGCTACTGTTGTACACGCCGGTCGCCCCCTCCCCCCCACTAACCGTTCCATTCTTACCCAGGCTGAAACACGTACGCTCACGACACACGAGTTTCGCGAGGACAGTGGCGGTAAAAACGTCGTCTCCGCTCTCCGGCACCAAAGTTTTGGAAACAAGTATCACATCACGTACGTGTCCGACCGATGGATGCGAGACGGTTAACAGACGACGTGTCGGCGAATGTCGCGTGGGTCGGGTTTTTCGCGAAAATGTCCGCGCAAAAACGGCACCGACAACTGCATCGTCGCATGTTACGACCGCGGAAAACGACGAGCGTCCCGTCTCGGCGAACAAGTCATTATAATAATAATTGTCGTGTTGTTCTTCTCTATCGCTTTGTTGTGCGACAGTCCAAAAACGATAACCGCGACCGCGAATATCGGTCAAACTTTTTATCCGTCCGTTGCACTTTTGCATCCAATCGGCGATTTTTATCCTCTTGAAAATGCATAAGCCCGCACACGTCATCGTCAACTAAGTGCGGTCTCGACCGATGAATCTCGGGGAAAAAATGCACGGCCGGATTTCAACTGTTCGAAACAGTCTGCTTCGGTGCTCGGCACCGTTTGCATTATAATACATTTTGAAGAGTTGTGTTGTAGTTTTCTCACACTTTGCCAGCGACGAGACAGTTTTAGAAATTAATTATTTTGATTGTGAGAAAATTGCGCGTTTGCAATACATATTCTATACATATCTTCTCCGTAATACGCGTTATTCGTATTCGGGTACGTCGTACGTGTTTAAAGACAACGAATTTATCACATAATCACATAGACCGTTTGGTGTTACGAATGCGTACAGAATTAATTATTCCAATCGCCTTGCTTGGCAAAGGCACTAAATGAGTCGTCTGGAAAAAAGTAACGATGTTTGTAATCATTATTCTATGTCAAGTTTTGAGAGATTTAGCAAATAATCAGTTTATTTTATAATTATGAGGACAACACGATTTTAAATGAGTACTAAATGGTGCACAGCCCACGCGGTTACCATCCAAAAAAAAAAATAGTTTAATTGAATAAACATATATATTCCTATATACGTTATTTATTAAATAAAATGAAAAATAATTTTTTTTAAAACATCACAAGTGTTTTTGATAAAAGTAATTTTATTAATTAAAAAATATTAGTTATTAATATTTAAAAATAAAACTATATATACCTTTATAAAATATATTTATTATATTTGGCGATATTTCAAAACATGATGACAATTATAACTTTGCAATAAATGTTATTACCATTACTCGTATAACGACATATTCAATAGGTACTCAAACTAATTTATTATACGATATATATTATAGATCAATAAAATAAGATTAGGGCAATCAAATATTACTATAATATGACTAAACGAAAAAAAATAAACCGACTGTAATATTGTGTTTTTCACATTATAATATCTGAAATGTAATTATTTTAACTATTCGGAGAATTCGTGAGTTATAATTATATTCATTCGAGTTCAACATCATATGGGATTTCAACTGGCACATTTCGTTATAAAGAAAAATAAAGTTCAGTACAACGGGCTCATACTCGGGGGCTATAAATAGGCATAGGGGTTTTTCTTATCGTAATTTTTTTTTTATATTTTTCCATCGCCATAAAACTTAATAACCCCGAGACGGCGTGGGTTCGATGTAAATAATTGTTCGGGCTTTAGAGTACTATCCCATGTATTGTTTAGCGTTTGGTGAATTTTTGAAAATCCAGATTAAACGTCAGTCGGATGAATAATGTTACGCCCGCTACCGCCGGCGTTGTAAAAGTACAGCTATGGGTTTGAGTCTAAAGTCCTCTATATTATTGATGCGCCTACGGTGCATATATATATATCATTGTTGTCATTATAATATACACAATATGTGTGCGGCACCTGCCTTCGTGTCGCTTATGCGTTCATGTAATGAATAGTCATTGCAAATAGAAAACGATATTGCAGCAACAAAGTCTCGAAACCGAGGGAATAACAGACACGTTTCTGCGAATAGCTGTTATTTTCATCAAATTTACCACCCTCGTATGGTTCCATTCAATTGAACCACTCGCGTTTTGTCATAACAGCGTTTCGTTGTAATATTGTAACGGTATAGTAGTTATATAGTTGCTGTTTTCGACGACCTTGTAATAATGGTCTGGGCTGGTCTTATATCATAGTGTACATAATATTATATACAGAGCGATTCACCAAGCACGCTCGTCCCCATTATTTCTTTTAAATTGTGGCTAACGTAGATTTAAGACATGAGCGGGTGACCTATTTTGGTTTGAACAAAAAGCACAGAAATAAAGGATTTATTGAAATTCAGATTTTTGAAATTTTGAAATTTACCCGCAACTTATTTACTAAATTATACTACTATCATCTTTGTATATACTATTTAAGGAGTGCGATTCAACATGGAATAGTTATTATGGGAGCTGTAATGTATTGGAAATGTATTGCAGTAATTTATTAATTTAAAATTGTTTGAGTATAATAAATACTAGTTTCAATAAGACTAATTTTGATTTTTTTTTTTTTAATCATTGTGAAGAACATCATTCTAAGTATAAAAAATATTAAATATTCATTTTTACTAATTCGAATTTGAGTACCTATATCAACATTCTAGAAAAACTCATCTGCAATAATTTACAGCCAGAGGAATAATATGGTAGTCGTTCGAAAAAAAAAGAAGTTTATGTTTGCCACATGGCACTTCTTAGATAGTATAAAAAGTTCGTGTGTTTGAAAATAAATACGAAAGAAATTCTAAAAAAATCAGAATTTTAATTAAATATATTTATCGTTTAAGGAAATAGTAAGGTCGAGGACACTTGATGGATCACACTGTATACAAATATGTATTTACCCGGTGAGTCTATTTCTGGGGTTTTATGATTTGTTTGTTTATGTATTCAAAGCTACACGACCTCTTCCGAGACTCTAGAATATAAAACGAGTATCAATTAAGACTTAACAATGGTTAAATCACAACCAAACGCAATCCAATTTAATTGACTGCTAAATCGATTACAAAAATATGTTTACCACTCTCGCAGAAACAATAGAATCACCTAAAAAGTTCATGTTGTTCACATAATAATTATAGTTTCGTGCTCGTGTAGTTATGTATTTGAATATTTACTATGTACAACGCGCATGATGCAGGTTATGTATATTACTATGCATAAAAGGTCGTCGCCTGTCGGAAACTATAATTTTAAGTTCAGCATGAATCATCCGACTTTTCGACCAATTTAATAATAATATTTAAAACGCAACGATTTTTCCACATTTTAAATGGTATCTATCTGAATTCCGTCAATACAAAACTAGGGAATGCACTCGTAAAATATTAACAATGTAATATTCTATTAGTACAACAATTATTATTTGTTTTCTGTGATCCTCCAAAAACAATGATGGATTTATTTTTTGACTGACACGAGAATCATTTTACATGTCATTCGAGTACCTATAGAAGGCACCTATTAAACATATTTTATGATGTTATTATTGTCACCACAAAATTTCATTGAAATGGTTAACATGACGTTTTGTTACACGAAAAAAATAAATTATTTTAACGAAATAATTAAAATTGGTGTAATGAAATAACATATTTTGTTGAAGAGCGAATGGATTTTGAGTAAAACGCACTTACCAGTTACCAGTTACCGTAATATCATTATTGATAGTGATATTGACTATTAGTGTTGTGGTGTGTGAACCTCAGCCAGGTTAATGAACTTTTTGTAGAAAAACTTATTACATTTTATCCAAACAACACAATAGTATTATAACATGTATAGACAATATATTAAGTTATTTTGTTTATAACTTATTTGATTTATATATTAAGTAAACAATGCATGCGGATACAATAAGAAAAAATGAAAACTTATATAAAAATGTCGCCGTATTCAACTTAATATCTTTTGTAAAAACAGATAATGTTATGTAGAGGTAGGTACGGCTACATTGTATTTTTCTAAATTTAGGACATACCATCGAAATTTCATCATATCTTTTGTCTCTCTGGATGTTTTCTTTTATTATTCCATTATTCATAAAATATAATAGTCTTGAAAATAAAATTGCCATAAATTATAAATATTATTCTCAAATGTCAACAATTTTACATTGGCATAAATTTAAAATACTAGAATATTTATTAAAACGTCATATTTATATTTGTACCTAAATACATAATGTACAAATCTATATTACAAAGTGTTTTTTTTTTATGTATTTCAGATTTTTATTGATAGTCGATGGATTTTTTTTTAATGTATTCAATTTAATTACAAAAAAGAGATGACCAATTTATTGATGGAAAATAGAAGAAAATTGGATGAGAATTTTTTTTTTATTATCTCGCTGATTTGATCATTTCTTTTATCGTACTAAAATGTAAAACACCATTTCGCTGGGTTTCACTCAGAATATTATCTTTCAAATTTAAAGTGTCAACAAAACTTAAACCCATCCGGAGCTGAGCGAAGAAAATCGATTGCGCGTCCTCCATATTAAATGTTCCGGCCGGCCAAAGTTGTTTGAAGCGAGACGAGTACAGCACCCGAAACTGAAATCATTATCCCGGGCAAAGTCCAGTAGCAGATTTTTAATTACAACCTATGTAAATAAACATTAAATACCGCTTATACAAACTAAATATTTACTGTTTATTTTATTTTTGTATACACAAAACAGATATTAAAACGGATATTTTTTAAACAATTAAGTTAATCGTCGAATTAATTAATTTATAAATGTATAAATATTAATATTTTAGTTCAAATATTTTGATTCATAAATTGGACATAATATTATTTGTTCCACATTGGATTTTTTTTCCCGTTCATAAAAAACCTCGATCAAGAAATGACGAATTTTGTATTTAAAAAAATACCAAGCAACAATATTTTATTTTGTATTATTTTGTAGTCTGCTCGCCAAACGATAATCGACAATTATTATTGTTATGTTTTTGGATTATTATTTTTTTTTTTTTATCTTTTTTCGTTAGTAAAATGAGTTATAATAAAAAAATAAGAAACAAATGTTCTTTAGAACCAATAAATTATTATGTAAATCTGAAATATGTTGTAGATAATCAATGCTGAAAATATGTAATGTTCAATAAATAATTATTATTTGGCTCAGCGATCTATTTAGCCGCGATGACCACAGTTGAAACGATTCAAGTGGAGGTTGTCTTAAATTCTATTAAAACTTATGTGCGTTTGTCGGCTACTCCGTTTGCTTAATGGATACTGAATGATGTAAATAATAACTAGTATTTGAAAATTTGACAACTATATTCGGTTTCTGAACGGGGGGGGGGGGGTGATACGCCGTTATGCTACACCCCGCGTTTTTTAAGATCAACGTCGTGGTTGACTTAAGTCCTAAAAATTGAGTTGTACGCGTTTATTTGATATAACTGATGGTAACGAAGAGCATGCCAACACTATGGGTCTCTACATCCGGATTATCAGGTTTATGTTTACATCATTTGGTTGTGGTCATATATGAGTGGTGGAAATCCAAAACGTACTATTGCCAAAATCGACAAAAACGAGTTAGATATCGATTCTTATAAGAAAAACGTCGACAAATCCATTGGTGTTGTCAGAATAGACTAAAACGTACTATTTCCCGGTCAAATCAGCTGTTAAAAATGACTGCTTAATCCAAAACGAACCTTTTCCATGCATGAAAATTATATTTAGATAATCAAAACGTACTTTTTCCAATTTTACGCCAAAACGTACTATTGCCCATGTTAAAAGAATAGGCACCAATCATTAACTATACCAAAACGAACTATTTCCGTAAATTATTCCAAAACGTACTTTTTTTATGTTATGCCAAAATGTACTATTGCCCGTGGTGTAGGTATGGGGAAATAAAATAGTTAAGCCAAAACGTACTAAAATATAATTTATAATTTATAATATTAAGTTATTATCACAATCATTATGTTTGAAATTAAATTAAAAATATAATCCTGGATTATTAAACACATTTGAGTCATTTTTAATAGAAAAAATATATTATTAAATAATTTAAAATATCTTCCTTGTCTTCAAAATTACTTGTCTATTTATAAACGGTTTGTTTATATTGATAATGAATCCGTTCCCGCGAATATATTATATGGGCACGATAACACCAGAACGAACAATATTTTTCAGTTTAATACGTACATTGCGTCGAACAACATTATTCGTACCGAAAGTAGAAAATATAACATACTTACTACGTAGGCGTGAGTACTGCGGTATTTGAAATATTTCATGCCGTAATACAATGCGTATAATATGGTATAACTGCCCACACAAAATTGTGTAATGTGTTCTCATACTACCTATAATATTACTACAATATGCAGCCGACCCTCTCTAAATATTAAACAGGGCAATCAGCGATGCGTTTCCCCCTCCCCCTGTCCTCTTAGTATATTCTAAATCGATAAGAAAAATACTATCGAACGGGCATTGTGGATTTACGACGGGGATCGTTTGGTTTTATGAAAAAAAAAAAATATATAAAATTTAAAACGATTGACTAAGTAAAACAATCGAATCGATTGCTTTTAGGTTTTTTGTCGATTGTGGAATGAACAAAATGAATAAAAACGTGATAATCTGTTCTGCGATTTGGTGATAGGAGTGGCCATCAAATAATATGGGTACTCACAAGACGTTACGACCGATGTGAGTCATAATATGAACAGACTACAGTGGAAAACCCCAGTGGATAACACGGAGTGTCTTCTTCCAAGAAAAACAATAAAAGTCTGTTTTCCAACTCGTGATAACGTGATTATAATATTTTTATGGACGCGATGAGTACGTCATTATTTTCATACTATTAGTTTTACATATTATAAACATTTAGCTCAGATGATAATATCATTATGTTATTGCTGTAGATATTAAGTATAATAAGTAATCATTTGCATGGTTATACCTACATAAAATAAAGTTAGCCCTCCGCCCACCAACCGACCCTACACATAAAAATTTCCCGAGATACGCCCATCGCGGTGGTAAGTCATCATTGTTATTATCATACATATTTTGTAACAATAATTAGAATATTAATATAGTTTGTTTTGTATGATTGCAGTGCACAGATTAGTTGGCTGTTGTTACAATTATATAGATAAATATATGTGCGTTGGTCTAATATTATGCTGCAGTCATTAGGAACACGATTATAATACGTTTGACCGCTGTGGGTGCACGTGGGTGCAAAAAACGACTCGAAATGTGATCTCAAAATCTCAGATAAAGAACATTACTATTATGCAACACGAAAGAACAACAACTTGGTTATTTACATAAAAAAAAAAAAAACGATCTGATAAATGAAAACTCTGCCGGGAGATTACGACGGCAAGGAAAAAAGTAAGTCATACAAACTTGATCTAAAAAGTTGAGTGATAAAAAAAGAGAGTAAAAAATAGTTTGACAGTGTACCGAAACAAGGTGTTAAATCATCTCCTTAAAAAAAAAAAAAAAAATAGAAAAAACGATTCTGAGTTGAAAACAGCGATCGCCGACTTTCATTCGAACATTTTCAATTTTTTTTACTTTTTAGTAGTAAACCTTGATACCTATAGTTATTACTTTTGCACGAAATAATTATTGAGAAAATTTTTTAAAAAAATATCTGCGAAGTATACTATTTACACTAATAATTGGTCCATCATACGATTTAATATATCATTATATTATTAGGTATTAAACATTTTTTTGTAGTCCATCTACTAAAATGTTTCGCAAAAAAAGTAAAATATTCGTTCTTCGGTTATTCGCCGAGACATAAAATAAGTTATTGTGTCGAGAGTTATGGTGTGACAAAGGTGGCCAATCAGACCACTACTTCCGAGTTTCAACGTATTTTTCTTGGATCACAGTTTCCCATCCAACAACTATCAAGCGATTTCTCAAGCTCTGTTGATTTTGTTAGGTGGTTGTTGCGGCTTTCGGTGCAGTCTTCCATTTCCCCTCACATTAATAATATTGCAATTCATCGTTTTGTCGTTTGCGTTTTTACAATAAATTTGTGCGGTTCTCAGAATATACAAACGGCTGGCCGACGATCGATCCAAACATCGTTTATACATCACTAAGGCTCGGATGTTGTTGCATAATATATGATTATATAAATACAACAAAATTGAATGAAAAAATCAATATCGAAAATGGAAAGAAAAAAAGTAGTAGGTAATTCTCATATTGTTTATATACTTTTATTAAATCAACATCGTAACCAGAAACTCCAAAGAAATAGCGATTTTACAACTATCACCGATAATGAAATCTCAAAACTCTAGAAAAGTAAATTATCTCATTGAAGCGTATTAGCGACAAAACAGTAGTGTCTATTGACTCGATTTTTTCTGACAAACATGCACAAGTAACCGCACAGATATTATTATTTAGACGTAATGCTGATCAGTACGGTACCAACTGGGTGGGCGGTCGGTCACCCTTCCCCATAACATCTTTATATTTCAAATTGTAATACGATATAAGGCGTTCATAGATGTTTATTATATTTATGGTAACGTCTCCTCCCCCGCCCTTTGAAACGTATTCAGTGTGCACCGTCGATGCTGATAAGTATTCGAATTATTCTCATAAACTTGTTAGCTATCACACGGTATTGAAATGCTCATATTTCAAGTCACAAAGTTCGGAAAGCCCGTCCAACATATTATGACGTTACTTTACATTATTTTAAATGTGTAATGATTTGTGCTGTGCAATATATTATATGGGTTTGTCCTTGCAGATTCGACCGAGTTCGAAACTTTCTACTTGCCGAAAAGTTTTAGCATCCACAAACAGCGGAATAACTTGAAACGTCCGAAACAAACATTCTGACCGTTATCGGTACCTAATTGAAATGTATCGATTGTCCCTCTATCATAATTTATACTCGACGTCGGTTATATATATATATAACTTATACCACGCCTACCTACACGTCCCTATATTTTAGGATCGAATGGTTTTGCAATTTTTCAAAAAGGTGCGTTTGATTCGTTTCACTTTTAAACACATATTCTTACTGGTGTATTTTTGATTATGTCGGCGATAATACTACGCGGTCTCGACTGGAGATTTGCAGATGACGGAAAAAAAAAACAGAACCATGACGTCTCCGAGCGTTTTTATTTATTTCGATTATCCATATTATCATAGTTATTTAATGCTCGATAAAATTCGAATGTTTTCGGCGTGTCATTAAAACACAAATTCACCGCATCGGGCGCGCTCACTTAATGGTCCGTCGAGATGAAACCGTACAATAATAAATTACGTTTACTGCGACTCGCACTATTCCGTAGAGTTATATTATGGTATATCTATTCTAACCCACACAGCCTCACGTGGCACAAAAATACCACGGTGGGTTTAATGCGATATTGCGCTATGACGGGGCCGTCACAAAGTCACGTGGCACGACACCGTACGAGCTGATTATCGAAGGTTTGAAGACTTTATACGGAACACACAGCGTTATAACGTCACATTTATTGTTATTATATCATAGCGATAACCTAACCTCCTAGTGGAAACCGTTATGGATCGCGTTGAATGTGTTTTTTTTTTCCTGCAAAGTAAAAACTTTTCCGCGTCACGCAAAATGAAATTAGTATCTGCTGTAGAGATTAAAAAAAAAAAAAAAAAAAGTAATTTCAAAGTACTTAACGCGCGAAATATCCGACGTGCAGAGTTGAATATTACGTTGGCCGTGGACAATCGGAAGGGCTGTTGCCGGAGGTATTTGTGTGTGTGTGTGTGTGTGTGCGTGTGTGCGCCGGAGGTACCGAGCACGGGTGGTGTGTCCACGTGTGGATAGTCGACGAGACCGGAAGTTTACACGTATACCCGGAAAATACTTTCCGAGTGGAATAAACGTGCGCCCGCTGTATTTGGCGTGCACGCGGTGCACTCGCCCCGCGACACGCGTTCCCGGTCGTGGAAATCGCGTATTATGATTATTATTTTTTTTTCACTCGCCTTTTTTCACATTTTTTTGCTGGCGCAGGTACGTTCTCGCTCGGAAAAATGTTCGCTTTCGGACGTCTGAGTCATTATATTCACACTGTGGTCTCGTAAGGTTTCCACCGTGTGTGGTATAATAAGAAAATTGTGCCGACCAACTCCGACGCACTTTCCACTCGCTGCCCAAAGGCACGCGATTAGGGTGAACATTATTTTTGCCATTACAACGCGAACGGGGCTGAGCTTGCAGTGATGTACACGAATCGTACGGTATCACGAAATCGTAATTTTTCAACACTGAGGAAAAAACCACCCCACACACGTTATACTTAATCGCAAACGTATCATAGAGGCGCAATAATGCCACCGATAATATTATTAAGACGTAGTGGAAATATTTCATAATACTTAATGATAATAGCACATGCAGGGTTATTCTTTAAACACCCACTAGTCATCTTGAAATAATCAGCTATTTTTTGTGGGAATAATTTTTTGAGTTGATGAAAATTTCGAATTTTTTATTCCTAGGCAAAATATCAATAATTGAGATCATCGAAGGGTACATCTGGGCCACTCCTCTGCGTATCGTTAATTTAAACTCTGAATACATATAATTAATTATAAGTAATTGGCTTTATATAAGTACTCATTTAAAATTTCATTTTTTTGTTTATTAATTATAATTTATTACGAACCTCAGAAAAATATTCATCTTAGGAATATGAAATAAAAAAATTTAATAAACTAATAACAATAAATAAAATATTGTGAAAGTTTTTTTTATCATGAATTCAATTTTTATGTAAAAAAAAATATTTCAAAATATTATGTCAATACTTTTTGAGAGAATGAGAGTGTTTACTAGTAAGAAAATCACCCAGTATAATAATGATAATTATTATTAATGCTCGCGTGGGAGGCAAAATCGATGTGTTCACTGGGAGGAGGGGGGTAGGTGTGTATTGTATATAAAAGCGTCTGAACGATAATAATTTATCATATTTTTCCGACACCTGTGGAGTGGTCTATTCGGCCGAGTACCGCGCGTATAGATACTTATTTATATTTATAAGACATATATATTCTGTTTAATATTGGTACCTGCCTATAATGTACGCGAACACGATTTCGGGTCGTCCGTCTTCGCCTCGATTTTCTTTTCTTTTCTTTTCATTAATCTTCGTTATTGTCGACGGATCGTGCAAAGTATCCGATATTTTGCAATGTCTCATTTGCGCCGCTCACCGTCGACGCCACTACGTGTGCTCGTCGTTTCGTTTACGTACAAAATGTTTGCCTCGAGTCTGTATTAAAGTGTAAGTGTGTGTACAGGTTTATGATGTGGAGACAACTCGCAGATTGATGGCGTCTAGAACAGTCGTCCTCACGACACGGAGTGTCCGTTTGGGGCCATACAGAAAATCGTGGTTATTACTCGGAACGATGTTCCTGCCGCCGACATACGGTTTCGCTGCTCATCGGCACTACTTCCGGTGTTGGCAGTCGAATAGCGTGTATTTGACAGTGTCCTGCGGGGGCTGACAGTAAAGCCAAATTGCATTAGGGGCGATCCCCTTCCAATGCAGGTATAGTGCCTGGAACACCCACGTACAGAAGGAGCCCGAGTGACATGATACAACTCGAGGTCCTTGGAAATGTCCAGAAGAATCCTGCTCGTTCAGGACTCCGACAATAAATTGGTCCTATCGGGGTCGTCGAGAGTTAGCTGCGGATCCTTTTTAGTTCCATTGCGAAGGGATCCTCGCGATTCAAACAAAAAATAGTTGAAGCATTCATTGAAATAAATGTCTGTCAACAAAATAAATTAACTAAATAAATAGTGGTCCGTTTAATCAGTGCGAGTAAAATTATTTTAAATAAAAACAAAAAAATATTCCTTGATTTCATAATTTAGTTTAGGATATACTACTAACGTTTGATTTCCCAAACCACTATAGCTAAATATGTTCAATAAAAAGATACGAAGAAATACTATAGGATGAAAGTTGAACAAAATATTTAGTTATTATTTAAAAAAATTTGAATATTGCACAGAAATCGTTATGTAACTATAGACAGATAATTAAAACAAATTAAAATCAACTTATTTTTAACCGAGTTAAGTTAATATTTTTACCGGGTAAACTTTAAACAGTTTAATAAGTTAAATATAATAATATTGTTTGTTCACTATTAATTATATTTTTTGAATGTTGACTTTTCTTAACTAACTCAAAATAATTTGGACCATCCGTTACTTATCAATCTATGATTATTCTCTCTGTGACATGCACATCAAGAATGTTGGCATTTTTATATTACGTATTTTTATTATATTACCTACTATATTACATTTACTAGTTTTTTACTAAAAGCTAATAAAAAAAAAAAAATATTATATTTACTATCTTTATATTTTTTGATTTTCTTCTAACAATCAAATTTTAATATATTTTTTTATGATTTTCAGATGTTTGATACTTAAGTATCAATATGAGAAAATATTTATGCTTTCATATCGATACTTGAAAGGCATTGACATTCGTTTTCGATTCCGTACCAAGTGAAATGATTGTTGATACTTATCTCTCGATGTAACATATCTTTGACGTGGATGGTAGAACCTGGTTGGATAATTATTCTAAAAAACGTGTTTTCCCTACTATGTATGATATTCGTTTATTATTATTATTTTTTTTTTTTTTATAGGCTTGTTAAGGCGTTGTAACATTATAGTGTCAAAAGTACAATATCGAGTGTTTTACGAAAATGAATGAAGAAATATAAAGAAAAAAAGAATACACGCATCGTACGTTTACGTCATGGGGCAGATAATAAGTGTGTCGAACACAATATTTCACTTTCCCTCAAACACATGACATAAATCTGTACACGCGTCGTTTCATGAAGTGATGACATTATTTTGTGGAAATAAATTACTTGTGAATCATGGTTTAACAATAATATGTTAATAATCGATTATATGCAAGGCTCGTAACCCGTACAACCTACATTAACTGAATAATAAATAGCCTTATAATTAAAGCCGAACCAGGACTAAACTTAAATAAAAGTTATGGCCTGAAGCACCATAAAATCATAACCGACAATTTTATTTCGGTTTGACAAATCCATAATGGTTTACTTGGCGATCTAATTATAATATCTCATATCTACAAATTAAAACATGTGCGCGGGTTGAAAGGTGATGTATTAAAATATAACCAAAATATTCTGCAATAAATCTTGAAATATGTATATATATATGTGTAAAATGTAAACAGAAATTACGTGTCAGTTTTGATTACCTACCAAAATCCGAAAAACAATTATATAATTTATATGATAGTAAGATAAAATAAATTAAATAAATACTCTTACCCAAACCATAACACTATTTCTCTACTTTTCACCGAAAACCGCAACCTGTACAAATGGTCTCTGTTACTTGTCCGGTTTTTAAAAAATCTACAACGGTAGGTATGAAGACATAATATAACTATTTGCAAATGTGAAATTACATATGAGACCAAGAAGATTATTAAAAAATAATTAAAATAGTGCAAAATAATAAAAACGATTCAGACCGCAATTTTAAAGAAGAAATCCTCGATGACTTGACCATTGGTTTGTTTCACATAAAGACACTTAAATAATTTAAACTAAATTGTACAATCAAATATTTGTCATAAACAATAATATATTTTGGATGGCTTCTTTGTCGAGGCCCAGTACGTCGTGAAGGTGCTCAGGTATGTTGCATTTTTGTTGGGCCTCTCGAGTGTCTCTACATTCGATAATTATGTATAATAACAAATGTATTGTTTATTTTAATATTAAATTTTTTTGTATACACATTTTAATATATTTTATGCATTTCGATAAAAATAAAAACTTATCCGAGTTTAATTGATAATTTATTTAGTCTCACATATCCCTCTAAGGCCAGTACCTGTAAAAACATTGGACTAGATATAATAATATGTGAACTATATTATAGAATATGAACAGTGGGAATATTTCAAGCAAAGCCCTCGGGTTCCCGTTGGAAAGGTACGATCATTTTTCACGATTTGACGAGGAACCGATTGGGACGAAAAAATGTAAAAAAAACACAGTGTCGAGTAAATAACACCGGGGTGGCATGGTAACGCACTAACGAAAAATAAACTCTTCAGAGTAGGTATTGTATTTGGCAATATTCGGGAGATCAATATGAATGGATATATATATATATATATATATAATATATACTGATGTACAACAATGAATAAAGTTGATGAAAACATTTATATTGTATAATTTAATGTCGCGATTGATCTTAAAATTGAACACAAAGAGACGAGAGTAATACCTACTTTTGTATTTTCTCGTTATAACATTGCGTACAATCGACGTATTGAACTTTACACAGCTGTACGAAAGTCGTGGGTTTCCACCATCGTCTAAATACATTTGAAAATACCCGCATAATATTTTGAAACCATTGTCGACTCGCTGCGTAGCACAACTTTTAATGTTTCCAGAATTATTCAAACATCTAATGTGACTAACAAAAATGTTTTCACGGTGAAATGTATTTGTAGATAGGTACCTAACACAAACGTAATTGATCGAGAACGCAGCGCAAACGTTTGGGTACCTGCACTTCTCTTATAAAACATTAAAACTCTTTATTTTATGGAAATTAAAGCGCCATATTATGATGGGAAAAATGCGTCTCGAAATGATTATTTTAATATAATTACTGAACAAAAATAATTTCAAAAAAACAAACTCAGAAATTGTCGTCGACAAACACTTTGTACAACACATGATAACCTATAATGTTTACTTTATTTTAGTGCTGTTATGAAATAAATAGAACGTCCGCGATTAAGACTCTCTTCGATCAGCGCGGAATATTAAAATATAATCGACCATAGATCATAATATTAATACGCGTATAATAAACCATTCACCGGAACCTCTGGTGATATTATTTGAATTGAATGAGATTCAATTTTTAATCTGCTTGAAATTATTATAATGAAATGACGATGACTAAATAAAAACGGTTTCGAAAAATTCGAACTCAGAAAAATATGTTGTTGACAAACACTCGCCGTACATAAATATTCTGATTAATAATGTTTAATACTATTACAAAACCATACCAGTATTATGACATGCATAATGAAATAAATATAGCGTCCAAGATTGAGACTCTGTTCGATCAGTAGAATATTTAAATAATATAAATAATCGACTGTAGATCAATAATGCGCGTGTAATCACCGGAACCTCCGGCGGTATTGTTCGATTGAATTCGCATCGGTGGGCGACGTTTGGGCGAACGCAATAATATTATATTTTATTTTATCAGATCGTTATTATATTAACATTATTATTATCATTATTGTTATAAAGAATAGTGGATACCGGTGCCGTCACAAAACCGGCATGGTCGGATTTCAAAAATGAATTGAATAATAATTTTAAACAGACAGTAAGATGGGAAGAGAGTGAAATTATTACAATCGTAAACTCGTTATGACTATAATATATTATTATTATGTGTTATCTAAAATACTAACAGATAAGATACATACATGTATGGTATCATCAGGCTTCGTAAATGGTTTTAAAATATAATTTTTCTTATTATTATTCTTCTTCGGAGAAGTGGTTATAAAATATTATATGATTATTTACTATGATATGATTCTTGTAAATCAATTGATACTTTTGAGTTCGCAATAAACTTACACTTTAAAATGTATTATTTAGCATATTGATTAAAATTTTTTATCGGCTAATAATAATAAAAATATAATAGTGGACTTGTGATCTGTTTTTGCAAATCAATAATACACCGGTAATATGAACTTGTCTCCTAAAATGTTTGACCTAAATTGTGAATTATCATACACACTCAATTTCTTATATACCTAAATATGAACTAATTAGACTAAAAATATTTTTAAAAATTCCAAATTATAAACTATTTGTGAATTCGTTGTGAATATTATAAACGGTATTGAAATCCATATAGTAAAAAAAAATAATAAACATAATTTGTTCTGTTTGCTTATCAATGCATAATATGAGGTTAAACATAGTTATACTCACCTCCATAATTGAGCCATAAATACATGATTACTGTTTACAGCTATAGTCTATACTCATGAATCGTATAAAAGTCTTACTGCTTTTCATTGAACAGTTATAAGAAAATTGTAATGTTGATAAAACTGGAAAAAATAACAATATACGTATTTTTGTAAATTTTAAAGTCAACATTAAATTTATATAATATTATGATGATTATTATTATTATTATTATTATTATTATTATTATTATTATTATTATTATTATTATTATTAATATTATTATATTAATAATTCTTACACTGCGAGATTGTGTAACCTGTGGAAACAAAAATTTAAAATAAAAAATACTTTTCCAAAACACGCACTGATGTGAATTCTCACTTAAGTCAAACCGCGTACGTTAATCCTGTAAAGCCACAGATATTGTAATGTTAATAATAATTTATTGAATATTGTACCTATGTTATAATAACGATAAACGACCATTTTGGCTCTGATATCCGTGGACAAATCGATACAGCAAAAGGCAGTTGTTTTATTTTTGTATTAATAACTCATAAATAAATAATAATAATAATAACAATATTCAAACTACACAACTATTTGATTTTATGTTTCTTGGTACGGCAAATTTATATGGTATAGACATGAGACCTAAAAAAAAATCATGATAAAACATGTGTAAATATTTTAAGAGTCATAAATCACAAATTTCCATCAAATACATACCTATGTTCTAATGTTTAGGCGAGGCTTAACGTTTATCGGCTTCAGGTTGCAGATGTTATGTTTAGTAGAGTATATAATATTAACCTTTAATATATTTGACCATGTATGGACGAGAACTGGAAAGTACGGTGATTCGGTGATGTATAATATATAACTCAGGTCGGGAGGTGGATCAGTGAAAAAACTCACATTTATTGACGAAAAAAAAAATAGGCGTTTCAAGGTATTAATATTATAATGCCTTAAAAACAAAACAAAAATAATAATACAAATAATTTATGCCTATGATTATGATATTATAAAATTATACTATAAAAAATATTAATAAATTATAGTCGTACAAATTGCCTATGAATTTTAATAAAATGTATACGTCAAATCATCGTATATTGACTGTAAAATACTAAAAACGAAAACCGCCAGTGAGCAGTCTTAGGAATTAATAGTCAATAATAGTATTATTTAATAGTAATGGACTAATAATAAGGCCATAAGAAAATTTGATTCTTATGAATAATTCTCTACTATTATAATAATTAATTTACACGAGAAAAACAAGTATTTCATATTATTTAAGTTTTGAGTCATTAAGTTACGACTTAAACGGTCATTGGTTTTCGATGTACATTTGTACAACAAACAATAATTAACTGTTTTTACTACCTAGTAAGATTACTGATTTTTATATATTATATTATCCGATTTGCCCAGGAAAAGATCTTTTATTTACATTTTTTAAATTTAATTTTACTAACAGTGATGGCATACTGCCATACTGGTGTATTCCTACTATCTTAATTGGTACTTTGTCAATCGACCGACAACCATTCGACCGACTTGACAATCGACCTACAACCAAAATACCGACAAGATATTTAATTTCACTTTTAATTTATTTTCTTATTTTAAAAATCTATCTAATAATGTATATTATTGACTATATTAATAATACATTTTTTTAATAATATTTAAGAATGATAAAAATCGTCTGAAAATAAATAGTAATGGCTAATTAAATATAATTCAACCGGGAGCATATGTCATAAATTGCTGAACATTTTGAAAATTAGCACATGCCCACATGCCGAAATTATCGGAGATTATAACTTTATAGAAATACATTTTTTAAATAAGAATATAAATTAAAAGTAAAATTAAATATCTTGTCGGTATTTTGGTTGTCGGTCGATTGTCCTGTCGGTCGAATGGTTTTCGGCTTAATTTACCTAATAATATATAAAAAAAAAATGGTTGCACCAATCTATCATTGTTATTGTACCTATGACATAATATCTGTTTTTACCTTACTGCAGTGTACATACACGGAGTGATCGGTACGACAAAAAAATAGTGCTTGCGTATAAATTAATGTATTTTATATTTTAAGTTTTTTTACCTAAAAAACATAATTTCATAAAATGTCTTGATGTCCTTAAAAAAAAAAAAGCCACGAGGGTATCGAACCCCCAATTTCTCTTCCTGCCCATACACTCCTCTATTGTACACTGACCCGCAACCCCTAATATATAGTGGACGTTTTCACGAGCTCCGCACATCGATACAGCGATTTCCGGTCGGCGGTGAGGGTGTTCGTCGTCGGGGGATGCCGTGAGGGGAGGGATACCCATTTCTCCGTAGCGTTTCGTGGGTCAATGTTGCCTCGCCCCTCACTGCCTGCATCGGTAGTCTAGCCCGTCCAGCGGAAGTGAAACACCGGAAATCCTAGGAAACACGTCGACTGGTCCAGACAGACCAATAATAATATTTAACAGTGTGATGCCGTGACCACGTACCTATATGTTTTCTGAGGGTGTCGAATTATTATATCATTAACGACATAACTTAACGAACCCCTTTCCGCGCCCTCGACTTAAACACACAGTGCTTAACTTAAACCGTTAAGTTATGAAATTAAGAAATTGACTTCGGGCTGAATTGCTCGTCTTTTTTTTTAATGCAAAATTAATAATAAAAAAAAAAATTTCAATTTTCGTCAATCGTTATTATCTCGCAGCATTTTCTAAGTTGGCTTACAAGAGGTTTTTTTTAATATTGTCAACATAATATTTTTAAGTCTTTCGTATTATATTATTATATTTTATTTATTATTATATGCCTTAACACTTCATTTTTGCCATAAAATTAAATTATAAACTTTTTAATCATGCAGTTATTTCTCGTGTTTTTTCTTATGTTATTTATTTGAATTTCTTTTCCTTAAGTTTACATAGAGAAGATGACTGAAACACTACGGAAAATATACAGCGTTTATAAAACTTTTTTTTTTAATTTTTTTAAATTGTCAGAGGTATATTGAAAAAAAATGAACTCTTATTGTAGTTGTTGTTATTATTGTTGCCGTAATGAAATTAATAAGATGTTACTTAGGTATAACGTGTTCATAATATTTTTCACTAATACGATGGTATTTTAATAACTATACTTTTTTCAAATCTTCTTATTTCGAATGTTTCAAAAAAATTCTTTTAATATTTTTAGATAAATTGGAAGAAATTTACTGGTTATTTTTTTAAATTTAAATGTTATAAATATTAATAAAATATGTTTCTAATACATAGAAACGCTCGTACGCCATCAAAGACTAAGTGCAATTATATAGTGAAACACATTTGTAGTAAACTAATCATTAAATCCGAGTGAAAATATAAAAAAAAAATATCGAATTCAACAAATTCCATGTCGTAATGATTACTGTTATTATGAGATAAAAAAAATAAGAAGAAGAAGAAGAACGTAGGTGTGCTCAAAAGTCTGTACCTATGTAGGTGTAGCGTGTAAAATAATTTTATTATCCAATTGACTTACATCACTTTTAAGACATCTTGACAATATCAATGTTATACGTACATGATACATATAAGGTGATCCATTGAAGTGACTACACTGATTATTTCGAATAATCGTTTAAAAAAATATTAATTTTACATATTTTACTTGATTTTATGGTAAAATGAATTTTTTTTGCAATTGTATATTGCAATAATTTTAAATATGTTTACTTTTCTGGACGAAATCATACATTTCTAATTGTGATTCAATTTTTAATTTCATATTCCGAAGAAGAATATTGTTTAGAGTAATTCGAAACATAAAAATCTGATTTTGAACTAGCAAGTAATAATTTATAACTAGTTAAAGTCCGTCATCGAAACATTAAATGCTTATATTGTGTACCTGACTAACTTCTCTGCAAAAATTCGATTTTTATACATTATCAAAAAATACTCTAGACAAATATTTTACTATGGAAAATAAAAGAAAAGTTGTAATGTTATCATTCAAAAAAGTAAAACCTTCAACAATTATACCTCAATAAAAAAAATAATTGTAAAAAGTATAACTTTCAATGTTGTTTTGCATTGAGAAAAGGAGGTAAGTGGATGTCGCTTTGCTGTACATTAGATGTCTAAGAACTCGCTGTAATGGATGTTATTAAATTTGAATTCAATGATATCAAATCATTGTGTACGAAAAACGATTCTGAGTGGAGACGGTATGTCAGTTATAGGATATTTTATACTGTTATTACTTATTATTAATATGGTAGCCGGCAAGTTGAATTAATATTATTCATAAATTATTAGTGATGCTGCAAAAATATTAAATATATCTATGTAAAATCGGGCTGTCTTGGAACCGAATTACAATAAAATGATGAAATTTGAACTTAAAATGTCTGTACAAAATAACTGTATTCATATATTTTTTAGATTTCTTTTATGGAAAAACTGAAAATTGAGCCTTTTATACATTTTTAACTACAAAATCATTTTCAGTTTTCAACTTGATAAATATTGTCAAAATTTGAACTTTAAATGCTTATAAAAAAAAAGTGCCTATGTGTTTTTAATATTTTTCAACTGCTATTGTAACAAATTATCTCTTGAAGAGTCTTGTATTAAATGTTCATGCTCCTTGACCCCAACCAATAACATTTGATTGACATTTATAGAAAACAATTTTAATGGACATTTGTGAGGAATCTTATACTCAATTTTTAAATATTGGATATAAATAGAAAAAATTTTAAGAATTTCTAACTAAATATAATTTATTAATTTTCATGACTTTTACGAATTTTGTCAAAATTCTAAGTTTAAATTCTCATAAAAAATTATTGTGGATTTACGCTCAACTTTTTTTTTAAATTTCCATTAATAACACTTTACGAGGAACCTTGTATTACATTTTTAAGTTTTTTGACAAAGCGAAAATTTTTTTATCGACTTTGGTTGAAAAAAAAAACAAATAATAATCGAAAATTTCATTTGCCTATAAATAGTTCAGCACAAATCAAAATATTTTGAAAATTGTATAGAGTATAGAAAATGCTTCCACAAATATTCAGTGAAAATTTCATGTATCTATGGTCATATTTGTTAGAGATATACTAAAAACCAAAATCGATTTTTCGAAAAATGGTTTACCTCCTGAATGCTCCAACTAGATTCGCTTTCCTACCAGAAAAGCTGCTATTGAAGAAAATCGAAGCACTTTTACTGCCTCAAACTGTGATGGCAGACACAAAAAAAAAAAAAAATAAATATAAAAACACACTTCGTTGTAAAATCAATACATTCATCGCTCCGCTCAGAATCTAAAAGTTAAAACTTTTCGAAATAGTGTTTCACTTTAATAGATCACCTTGTATATTTTATTATATTATAATAATAAAATATGTTGTGTAGGTGTGGAGTGTGCGATTCTTATTCTTTTTTATTCGGAATTTTTTTTTATGAAGGGATAATTGAAAAAAGAATAATAACAATAATTTTGTGTACTGAGCTGCACATCAAAATAAGAGGTACGAACGAATGAGTTTCCACAGTAAACATGTTTTTATTCGTCAACTGTAATATAATAATGTTATATTATTGTATACTATTATTATGGCGTACTGTTATTTACTCATAACAAATTGTTTTTGTGTAACGACTTCGTCGCATTGTTTCGTCCATTATTCGTGTGCGCCATATTTTAACGACATGTAAAATCTTGAATATTGCTTACAGTACACTTATACGAGCGCAGACCGGTGGTCGGCAAGTTTTTCTCGAAATGTAAATAAAATAATAAACCATATTGATTACGACCACTTTTGCAGTGCACTCGAGTAAACGTCACAGTCTCGTATAGTTTTTCCGCAATAACTTATCTAATGAATAGGGCTTTACGCTGCAAAAACCAAAATGCTTTTGTATGAATAGAGTTAAACGTGAGAACGTCACTTAGCATAATGTATTCAGTCACCTCCCCAGGTGGAGCTCGATGGATTTTAATTGATGGAAAGGACTAAGAACTGATAGTCACAAACATGATATTTACTGTACAACCTACATAATTTATTTATTTATTGTTCAATTGAAATGTTTATAGCATACTGGTTTTCAAATTTCCAATAGTAAATTATTCAACTGCTCTTACTTAATACTTTAGAAATATATCTATAACACCCACCTACGCATATGTTTCAAAGGAATGAAATGCAGGAATCTATTGTTTTTTTTTTGTACTCTTCTCAAGTCGACTGTCCATATTAATATTCAGTAATTATCTTTCAGTTCTTAAATAAGTAGATTGTTTTTATCGTCTTCGGTATTGTTTGATCAATAAAATGGGTCTGCGTTAATTCAATTATTAACTCGCACACATTACAATGAGCTTTGATGATAGGTAAGTACTTGTATTTTACATCTAGGTATAACAAGACAATATTAAGGATTATGTGGTGAACAGAGTTATATTAGCTGTTGAGATAATTTTTTTGAATATCTTATAGCCTTACAGGTAATATATTATATCATACTATAAAATGTACTAATAAAAAAATACATAAACTCATAGGTGCATTATAACATATAGTTTTTGAATGGATAAACTTTTCAACAACTTATAATATTTGGTTATGTAATTGTTGTACTAAACAAGGAAATTCAATAACAATTATAAGACAATAATAATAATAATAATAATAATAATAATAATTCGCATTTACATTTACTTCACTTAACGAATTAAATAGACTTACTTTAATCTTGTATTTGAGCAAAATAATAATAATTAAAACATCAATAATACCTATTATAGTAAAAATAAAAATATCGCTTAGCCATAATAATAATAATAATAATAACTACGTTCGTCCATCATATCTAAAAAAAAAATGTAATTAAACGTAAGTATAATGGTAATAGAACCGTCCGCACTTGGTTTCGAATAAAATTAATGACTTGGCATATAGCAATACATCGTTCTGAAGTGTATAGGAGTGTCGGGAAGTTGTACATTTCGAGTCTCAACAAAATTTCTATTTGTCTATAGAAACTAGAAATATTATATTATTATAGTTGAAATGTATACACTAGACAGGGAAGGCGGACAACCGACGAAAAAAAAAAATACGAAGTTTAGTGATGACGGTGGCGAATGATATTATAACGTCTAACTGCTGTCGACCGCAGCCCCGGACACTGCTTGCCCGTAATACACAGTCGTCGACAATAATTTAACCCTCGAATTTCGTCCTTGAATATTACGATAATATTATTATTATTATTATTAAGTATAAACGTGAACGCGGGCTCGGGAAAGTCATAATATTGCAGAGTCTCTCGGCTGTGAGCCGGCAGAGGTACGGACAGTGCAGCTGCATACTGCGGACAATGTCGAGGTCGGGAAAACAATTACTATAGTGATATTCCGTCGATCGTCTTCCAGCCATGATAATATTACAGCTCTCGTATTATTGGGTCGGTCCACGGTTTCGTCCACTGAAAATTAGGTAAGTGTGTCGACGATTTGACGTAATATAGTGAACGCACAAGACGGAATTTTAATTAGCACGACAATAATTATAGTTATTTATTTTAAGCTTCTAATAAATAATAATGATTGTTATTGTATATTTTTTTAAATTATTATTGATTATTATTATTAGTACACTACGATATTTGAAGCTACTACAGTAAGTAGTAAGCACTATACGGTCGTGTATTTCGGTAAACCCTTCGAAATCGAGTGTGGTGACGAAGTTGATATTGTGACTATTATTATTTATTTTACACCGACCGTCGCATAATAATATGCGGTTTCCTGCACCGGGGCGCCGCAGCTGCAGGACCTGCAGTCGTTGTCCTCGGAGCTATATCGAAATAAAAATCTAAAAAACGATATCGGCAACGACGATAAAAATCATCCTCCTACACACGGTCTATAGGTATATTATACACAGCATTCATGATAAAAAAAAAAAAAAACGACTAGACTTTGGTTGGCGTCCTCGTTTTTTGACAGTAAGCACGTCCGGTTGTGTTATTTTATAAATGTACCGCCGTACAGTGCTACTTTATTCTCTTCTGCGGTACAATGAAATGTCGTGTATTGATTGTTGTCTGTTCGTTATGCGATTAAAAAACAAAATAGTTGTGAGTATATTGTATTATACTGACCTCAGCTGCAGCGCCCGTCACACAAAGAAAAACGATCTAGTTTTTTGGTTTGCTATTTTTTATTAATTTAATTTTTTCATTACTATTTTTATTTTTTATTTTTTTGACAGGCGCAAGATTATATAAATCGGCCCAGAATAACGTTAATTTTCCACGACCTTAATATTAATAATAATAATAATAATAATAATAATAAAAATAATAATAATTATAATAATAATATAGTACATGGATAGTGGATACATAATAATTAATAAGATTCGATAAAGAAGTACGGAAACGGCGAATCGATCGATTTTCGCCTTATTAATAAAACAACTACAACGGTAATTTACCAATCACAAAATGTATTTTAAAATAATATAATACACCGAAGGGCTGTAGACGTTGATGCAACGGTCGATTTGTTTTACAATATTATTATGTAGAGAGTACTATTAAAATAACACTACAATACCTATACAATATAATATTATATTTCATTAATATTATTATTATTACGCCGATAATGCCACTTGAATTGAAATCTATTGAAAACGATCCGCAGCCCTTCGATCTCACAAATGTTAACTATTTTGAAATAATTATGCGCGTGGGTGATGTAGATTACATAAAAAATATTCACACACATATAAATATATATATATGTCTAAAAAAAAAATATATATAAATACTAGATTGTATCCTAATTAAGTAATAAAAAGTCACTGGGTAAAAAAAAACATATATGTATATACCTATGCGTGCGCGTTCTTGGTGTTTAATCCGTCACATGTGTAGAGACGTCACACGCACACGCACAGACATACGCACACGTACATTGTACATAATATAATTTTGGACGGTAAATTTGATTAATTTATGTCACAAAAGAATGCTGAGCAAATATTATCGTTTTAATCTAAGAAATCGTTATTAGAATAATATACACGTCACGATGGTTCCGTGAGGGGGCGGCGTTATGAGAGGGGGGTAGATACATTGTGGGAACTGGTGGAGGGCGAAATCGGCGTACTCGTTTTTCCGAACGGATTCGTTTCCGGTGCAGGCCATTTGCACCCACCTCCAGGGGGGGGGGCTAACGAAAACTCTAGCTCAAACGTCCGGGGACGACGGGACCCGTGAGTGCTGGCGGAACGACGGGATGACGGTTGGTGACGGGGACGAGGGGGGACTTTGGGGGCGTCGACGCTTAGCCGCGCTTGAACTTGAGTACGGCCATGCTGATGGACAGGAACAACACTATCCACGAGATGGTGGACACGAAGCCCAAGTACACGTCGGGTTCCAGCAGGTTCCAGCCTCGGGTCAGTATGCTTCTCAGTGACGTCGTGGCCATGGTCAGCGGCAGACAGTAGCTGACGTACCGCAACAGGATGGGCATGCCCTCTACCGGCCAGATGACTCCTGGAAAAAATAATTATGGTTCACAACACGTAGATTATTGAGGCGCGGCCGCGGCGAGCAGCAGGTAGGTGCGTGGCGACGATATTATTATTATTATTATTATTATTATTATCGAACGTCACGCCAATATGTCTCGTTGTACTCGTTGTACCACATAATATAAACATTGTTGTTCGCGAGAAAATCATTAAACGAGCGTGTATGTCGTATTAATTGGGTCGCAATTAGGATTTAGCAAAGTTACGCTGCAGTTACACAGTACACAGTGAGTAATGACTGTGGGGGCCCTCGTCAAAACTAATAAACGTATTATTACTGCAATATAATGTTCAGAGTGGCGGAAATGACGAGATTGAATTATTCGCTAACGGATTCCTTTAGAGGGGGGTTCTTGAAATGAACTTTTTAGGGACACTTGACCATCCCAATTTCTAACCCTTGTTACGTCTTATGCGGAGACGTGTATTGTATACTGTAAAGACTCGACCTCTAGGACGTTGTTGTGACGTCATATGTCTGGAACCATGATAATTTTATACACGACTACATTATACAAATACATTATGCTGAATACCTTTATCGTCATTATAAAAATATTGGTTGCAATGAAAAGAACTCGTTGACAAATCCTTACGATTGCGTCACTTATTTACGTCATACTAATATAACTCACATTCAACTGGTCTAAAAGTAAATATTGAGGTAAAACGTGTGTGCTTGTAACTACGTACTATCAATAATGAATTGGTACAACTTATGTGAGGTTCCATTGTATGTTCCATCGTTCTAATAAAAACAATGAGTCTATGCCGAAATAATATAATTATTATTTAACGTGTAAACACATTATGTTAACTAAGATTTTTGTAGAAGAACAAAAAATGTAAACAAAGTTTAAATAAGCCTTCTGCTTTGCGGCAAAAAACTTAAAATTCGTTATAACACTATTGACATATTATTATCTTGATATTGATATTTTAAAATTAATTTCAGTGTACTCTGAGTACACGCAATATTTATGTTCTATTATTATAATCTTTCATAAAAAAATCGCATTTTAATGTTGTTTTTTTTTTTTCTTTAAGCGAGTAACGTGTTATAAAATTGTATTTATCAATCGGTAAAAGGGGAACCCTATAACTTAGTTTGCAATAAAAAAAAAATAAATAAAAAAATATAACTAAGAATGTCGTAAGACTTATTGAACTGGAGCGATAAATAAAACGACTAGCGCAAGAATCGAGTGTATCTACCAAGAACTGCGGTACGCTCCGAGTAATATGCATAATAATATTATGATCCTAATGCGTACGCGAATAGACGTAATCAATAATGTTTACAGTGTTATAGTTCGATATTAATTATGATAATATTAATACGATAAAATTATGATATTTTTTTTTACTGCTGCTGAATCGATGCTGGGTGACCACTGACTATAATAATGCCTACAAACGAAAGATAAGAGTGGAACGGAAACGAAAAAAGATAAAATTGTTTCCAATCAAAATATTATATTAGTATGTCGTCGGGTGCAATTTAAGTAATAATTTGCATACCTCGAAATGAACCTACCTAATTTACTGTTGTGCGTTCGTATACAACACTGTCTAGTCCGGATAAATACCGTGTCCGGCGTGCTGATGTATATTATTATCATTGTTGCAAATTAGGGCGATATAATAGTGTGCAGGGCTGTGTTGTTTTAATCGGACAGAACTCATTGAATCGTCAATAATTATCATTCGGCCCGGACGGGCTTCGAGTGTTTGCTCCACGACAACTCGGATATAATACACTTCAAATTCAGCTGACATGACTACACGTCGACGACACTATAGATAGCGAGTCCTCGGGACTCCTAACGATGGTAGTTATGTAAGGACAGTGCTGAAAATATCTTTGTTTATTTTCAACCCTCGTTACGCAATGTCGACTAGCTGCTGTATGGTATTCTGTGTGAGCACGATCGCTTCGTACCTTCTATCCACGGGAGGGGGGTGTAGAGAGTGCGGTGTCTAAGCGAGTGTCTCTATTATTATTTTTTTTATTATTATTGTTATTGATAAATTTTTATTTATTATTTTCGGTTGATTTTGTCTCTTAATTTTGTTTTTTTTTTTTTTTAGTTGGCTTTTGGTACTCGACTGAACGACATATAATATAATAAAATATTATTAAATAAGTAATAAATATTTTTTATCGCATACTACGATTTGGTGTTCACATATTTTAATTCTTATGAGCTGAAACTGTGTTAAACACAATATTATGTATGTACCTTATGGCGAAATAACATTAATTGCGTGATATTAAATACGTAACTACTTGTCGCACTGAGTGTATGCAAAATTGTGTACACAAAATCGCTAAATAAAATTATATTTATATAGTATGTAAAATAATATTTTTCAGTTACACAAATGTTTACTAAATATAAAACCAATAATTATCACGATCGTTTTTTTATATTCCACCTATTTCTTTTTTGAATAATCTCCATATCGTAATAATATAACACTTTTAGAAGCTGTACCGAATATAAATCTAGATTAAAATGAAAATAGCTTATCGGAAAATATAATATTCATATCGTATGGTAAACCACTTTAGAAAATGCATATTATTGTCGTATAGAATATAGAGAACTAGACTTGTTGACCCTGATTTCAAAGTATTTTTTTTCGAGTGGTGTAGTACCTACCTGTATTGAAAAAAAACTCTACTACGGTTCACTACAACTATGAGAAATATCAAATAAAACTATTGACACATATAAACTTAAGTCTTAAATGTGTACGATATTTTTCTTCAATAAACGATTTGTAAAAACATAATATGATAAAAAAAGTTACATATTAAGCACTTTGGTGTTAAATTAATTTTCTTAGTATATTATATTGATAAAAAGAAAATAGAAAGGTGAAATGTACAAACATTGCAGTGTGAAATTTACTTTACACTCGGATGGTGGTGAAATTACTGAGTTTCAAAAGTTTGCATTAACATTTATTAATTTTTTTACCATTCAGTGTTCGTTTGTATATTGTGTACATTTTAGCCACCTGAGTTCTTTAAGCATACACATTATTTCATTGCAGCTTACAACTCTATAATATAGTAAAGCACCAATTTATATTAAAATATGTTTTATGTTTGAGTAAAACGTTCGACCTCAAAATACGTTTGTTGAAAGCTTAAAACGATAAATATCATAAATAGTATATATTTTAGTACCACACGTCGAGAGATCGGTATTAATTCTAGTACCTATCTAATTAACATTTGATTAGTTAACATTTACAACAGCGTGTAAGTCGAAGGTTACGGTGACATTGATATTTATTGTTAACGATGGGCGATATTTTGAAGGTAATATTCAAGATTGCTAACTAATATTAAATAAATAATCATAATATTTTATTGTTTTCTAGGTGTATGTGTTACGCGAGTACTAATTGTATGATGAGGTCAAAATATTAATTCGTTTCGATTAAAACCTAACATTGTGTAATAATAATATATGGTTTCGAACTATATCGTATACACATACCACTGAGCAGAAGTGTCGGGTAAAAGCTTCCCAAAGCCAACTGGATAGCGTTTCTTTCTAGTTCACATATGGCTGATATGACGAAACCTGTAAAAAGAAATGTTACACATGGTTCTAGAAAACTGTTTTGTTTTATGTTTCACTTACCGAAGCACATGCCGCACAGACCCTGCAATATCGTGAGGGTGATCACAAGAGTAATGTCTCCTTTGCATTCCACGCCGAATACAAGAATCATGAATATGAGTACAAGTGCCGTCTGTCCACACATGACTACGAACTGCGTGATGACGTGGGAGAACAATATTTCTAACGGCGTCACACCTGCGGGAAACATTTGGGAAAAAAAATTAATTTCTGTGTGTGAAAATTAATGTTGAACCGCTCATATTTTGCATCGTTTACGCCGAGATTCTAATAGCATAATATTATTTTAGCACCTCCAATAGTTTTGATCGATTTATGAAATAATATGATGATGACGAATAAGAGTAGTAGGGTACACTACAGCGAAAGTCATGTTACAAAAATACAATCAATGGTGTTCGAACATATTATTTTTCCCGACAACAATAAAACCTTTTTTCCGTTTCAGTCGTAACATTTATTTTTCGAGATAGAAAACTGCAGGCGATACTATACAGTCGCACTCGTTATAAGACGTAAGATCTGTGAGTGAGTGTAAATTATGTAAAATGAAAGGGCAAAAAACGTTACGCATTCAAATGTCCTATGTAAATACTGGTACCCGCAACAATTTTATTGCCCCGCGAAAACTCGCGCCAAGATTAAAAGCCGTAAAACATATCTGATCTTTTTATCGGATGGTGTTTGGATAGTGGAGGCTAAATATTCATACGCTTACGCCACAATGTAACTGTGCAGCAGTGTACAATATGATAATACACTGCGAACAAAGGGTGAAAACTCCGCAAACTGCGACTATAACGGTTTTATTTTAACTGAAAACTACTTTTTATGATCGTAATATTTACCGGCAACCCAACTCCTGTCCAATAGACCCTCAGTCCTCTCGATGATCAGCGCCGAAGACGTGAGTGCGACGGCCAAGAAGAAAACGATTCTATAGATGAACGATAAAAACAATATTATTATAAAGACTTTAACAGACTAGAAGACGCAAATGTTGTAGAATACTCACGTTAAGATAACTCCAGGCGCTACGAAATCCGTGAAACTGGGGTCACTACTGCCGTATATTGGTTCTTTGAACTATATCGTACAGAAGGTAAAACAATATTAGGATATTACGATTATCGTTACATTTTATTTATAGTTTTTAAATATTATCATAAAACCGAAATTCACCTGAATCGGAATGTCCGCGAGTTTGGGATTTTGGTCACAGCTCGACAGCAAACCTTGTCCGAAGTCTCTGTAAGACAATTGCAAGTCTCTGTTCAACATCAAGCCGATCTGTTGGTCTGAAAAACGAAATAAAATATAAACATACGGTCGCGTTCGTGTGAGCGTGGTGATTTTTAAAATGCTGAATAAATCTGATTCGACACTTACTCGACATGTCAAGCCACACCCGCACTTCGCTCTGGTCCAATGTTTCTTCGTCAGATTCTCTGCCCAACGCCATTCGTGCTACGAGTGCGTCGGTAAAGTTTTCAGTGAAGTAAAGTGCTCCCCAGGCGTCGCCCACCTTAACGGCGTTTATAGCTTTCTCGGGGGTCTCATAATAGTCCTGGGAAACAGTAAAATTTTATAATCAACTATTCGCATGACGAGCAATAATAATTATTATAATAATATTCCGATACTCACTAATACTACGGTGTCTTTTGGTAAAGCGTTCAGGTACCTACACGAAAACATGTTCAGTGTACAATTATCGTAAACAGGACATTCCATTGTTTCCCAGTCCATTTCCTTATTGACTACAGCCAAATGTAAGCCTGTTGGATCTCTACCAATGGCCAAACAGAAAAGTATGACTTGCATCACTGGCAATGCAAATATGAACAACATCACTCTGTAAGCATAGAATAATATTTTTGTAATATTTATTCAGGAATTTGTTCGTAAGATTTAGGCGACAAAATAAAATAAAAATTGCGTAATATTTTAATATTCATTGTTGCTTGAAATTCAGTATTAAACAATAATTGTTATTAGGTACAATAGACGTGCTGAGGCACGCATTTTAAAATGCAGCGTTACATTATTTTACATCACACCAAGTGAAATAATTATAATAAATAACATATTAATAATAATTGATTTAACGGAGTCCCTAAGTAAACTTACCCAACGTTTCTCCACATTCTCAAAAAGTTCTTTTGCAACAATGCCTTTGTTTTTCCTCGAGTAGTGATTTCACAACAACTAGAATCGTATTGTGGCTCCATCATTTGCATCTCCGCCAATTTACCGTTTATGCCATTTGACTGCTCTTGAGCAAGCACCTCCTTCGATTGGTGGAAGTTCAAGCCTACTACGCCGCTCTCTTCAGTTACGTAAACAGGTTCGTCCTTCTTACCCCAGTTCAACGTAGCCTGAAAAAATAAAACAAAAATACAATAATTATTATTAGCCCTTCTGATAACAAAACGAAATATGTATTATTGTTTGCCTACTTAAAACGCCGTATTGAAAATGACTATTGTTATAATAATATCTCGATACAATGTAAATAATAAATAACTCACGAGTGAAATGTTGTTCGATATATTAACTGGCGTTTCCTGCGGTTGTCCGTCCGTTCCTTGTTTTCTACTCAGTTTTAAAAACACTTCCTCTAATGACTGACAGTGATACATAGACAGTAATGCACGTGGAGATTCTTCGGCCAATAACCTTCCGCTCCTCATTAAACCGATCTAGACAAGCCAATAAAATTTTAATTTTAAAATATTGATTACGTCTTACTTTATAAAATTAACATATTAATATAATATGGTATAATATATCACATTATGGTGACACATTTACTTACAGTGTGCGCTTGCCGAGCCTCCTCGATGTAATGTGTAGTGATAATAACTGTTTTGTGTCCATCTTTTGTGATCTGAACCAGATGATTCCAAATACTAATTTACCAGCCAAAAATATTAAAATATAATAATTAATTAATAGGAAATTATGAAATATTAATCATTAAACTAGATAATATTGCCCTCAGTAGTAATACCTTTGACGCAGTAACGGGTCTACACCGACCGTAGGTTCGTCTAAAATCAATAGTTCCGGATCGTGCATAAGAGCCACAGCGAATGAAACTCTTCTTTGTTGACCACCACTGAAACATAATTTAATTTGTATTACAATAAACTTTAAGTCTTTAAACAAGCTCCGATCATTCAAAAATTAATTACCTAAGATTTTTCACCAATCTAGACTGGCTGGGCAAATCTAAGAAGTTCAAAAGGAATTGAAGTCGGTCATTGATTTCCGACGTTTCCATACCAAATATCCAACCGAAATACATCATTGTCTCTTTGATGGAAAACTCTCCATATAGAGCTATTTCCTATAAACATAAAAAAAATATTAATTTGATGTATAAATCACAAGAATATAAAATACTACAATTTTTTAGATAACCAAAATGTATACATGAAACACAATAACAACGAAACTCTATAAAATTGGCTCATTACCATGACTCATACAACTCATACATTCGTAATTTAATTTCTAAATGTGTATGAATATTACAATAGACTGTCCCACCTGGGAACAAAACTACTATTTTTGATAAAACAATCTTATACTTTCCAGACGTTGAGTTAATATTTACCACAATACTTCATTCTTACGTGACATTTATAGTCAACGTGTACGATAATAAAATATATACAAAAACGATTTCCGTGAGTTAATAAATTTCAAGTTAAACCTTACCTAACAACTACTCCCATAGTATTAAATTTATGTTTGAGTTTTTTTTTTATAAATTAATGATTTTTATTTCCATAACTTTTGAATTATTTCGTTTTCGTCTTTATAATTGATATTGTTTATAACAATATTGTTATCGATTGATGTAAGTATGAAAGGGGTAATATAAGTAAAATGTAGATTTATTGCTTGATGTTATAACATCAGTGGTTTTTTTTATCGAAATAACATTTACAAAAAAAAATTATGGTCTAAATGTTCACTTTTATCCG
Organism: Myzus persicae; assembly: GCF_001856785.1. Taxonomy (NCBI): domain Eukaryota; kingdom Metazoa; phylum Arthropoda; class Insecta; order Hemiptera; family Aphididae; genus Myzus; species Myzus persicae. Next base: position 62,134 of record NW_019104054.1, on the reverse strand, counting down.
TTACAGTCGGTGATTTTAGTATAGGAAAAAAATAGTTTGCAGCACCAGAGAAATCGCATTTCCACGTACACATTCTGAATACGAGAGTTCAAAATATAATATGTGTATCTTAGCCTTTCATAATGCCAGAATCGGTAAAAACTAAAAATCTGTCAATACACGTGTAAAGACTAAAAATAGATAAAAAAAAATTAACAATGTGTTATATAATCATATATCCGACTACGTGACAGTTGGAATTAATTTAGAAAATAACGTTTGTGGTTTGAACAAAACTATATATTATATTTTATCGACTATAGTCGCTTAAATTAAAACCCGTGTTTAGCCACGAATCACGATCAATAAGTAGAAAGTAATAAGAATTAGACATTTTGAAAACTAATTGTGGGAAAACTGTTTTAATGATTTGTTCAATATTGAGTGTCTCAGAAAAATATAGAGTCATAATCAAGGAGTTTTATCTCATAAAAAAATAATGCTTTGTGGTAATTTTTTGTTATTTTACAAGCATGTAATTAGGGCTATATTATATTGTTTTTCTATTTTAATTTTAATAGCCTTCAAAGGCAATAAACTTGTTTTCTAAATATTTTAGCGATTAGGACACAAATTATTCATCAAATCGTCTTCCATATTATAATCACTTGTCCCCTCTCCCTTCTTCCGTTATCAATCGCCGTAAAATCCAGCGCAAGTATCTACAATACCAATTATGATTTCGTTACGAGGTCAGTAAAACATTATGGATAATTACCAATATTCAGTATTAAAATGTCAAATATAGACATAATTAAATGATGTAGTCGGTAAATATTTAGCAAAAACAAAAAATAATTGGAGAATTAGTCCAAGAGTAATAATTCTGTGAGTAATCAATATTCAGTAATGTATTGATGTCTGAGGAGTGAAGACTGCTGTAAGACCTTTTTTTTGTCCTATAGAAATCAAAATTGTCATTACAAATTATTGATGCGACGTGGCGCCGAAGAATAATTTCTAAACAATCGACACGAACGTCGACTATTAACGTCATTCGAGTAATTGTCTGAAGAACGATTGAATACAAATTGAAAATATACAAGTGTCAAATATTATATACCAGTAATTTGATGTCATTGATAAATTTTCAAAACTATAATATGTATGGTACATACAATTACCGACTATTATAAACCAAATTTAATTAAAATTTTACTTTCAAGAACTATTATATAAATACTCAAAAACAAAAAGTAATTAAAATGCAAAAAAATACATGCATACTTAAATGTAAGGTACCTACTGACTTAATTATAGGTATAGTAATATTCACAATATTTCGCAATTCATTTTTCGATATAATACCTACCAAGTAACAAGTACAACCATCATCGTTAACATTATACTTTAGATTAAACAAACCATAAAATAAAAAACAGAATATATTGTGTTTTTTTTTTTAAAAAAGAACAAGAGAGTTTTAACAAAGTGGGTTCTATGTTAAAATATTGTTCAACTCATATTATATTATTTAGGCAAATTAAAAACTATCCGTACGAAAATCAATAAATTATTATTGATTGGAACATATTTACGAATTCCCTTGAAACGTTTAATTCTTATTTTTTAAAAACAATATGATGGTAGAAGAATGAGGCACAGTACAAAATCATGACAAAATGTAAAATTATGTCATTGAAACTATAGCTCAATTTTTTGTATCGCCATTATATTATAGTGTAATTAGGGTTTGAAAAAAAAAATAATAAAAACTAATAACTAAATATAACATAATATAAAATGTACTATGCAATCTCGAGTAATTATAAACCAATAACAAATCTCACTGATAAATCCTATTAATTTATTAGAACCTTCAATTCAAAAAGGTAAATATTAATTGTTCCTTTATGTTATGCTGTGAATGTGTTACGGACACGGACGTTTTTATAAGTATGCACGTGTGAGAAAAAAATAACTTGAAATACGTGCTCCACAATTTCAAAACATTGAGGAACAAATATGGATTCAAACATGTTCTCTGAAGAGTTGTCTTGTCATTGTTAATATAAGTTGACAGTGTATTTATTTATTTGTTTTTTTTTAAACAAAAAGTTGTTACCGGAAAAATGAAAATTATTATGAAAACTTGTCATGACTTCAACTGTGCTCAGTAACGAATTCACAAATGTCAGGTAATATTTTAATGGTATTATATATTTATTAATACTAAAGTAATAACACTCTTCTTAGCATAATATTAATAAACAATAATACACATAATAATACGTTATATATAAACCGACATAATAAAATGGCTCGTTGGATTAGATTTTAAGATTACGGTATAATAAAATATAAATGTACAGTTCAAACTTTCAAACCGATTTGAATAAAAAATACAAAAATACGTCATACCGACCTATTTAAACGAAATGAAATTGTCAGACTAACGCGTATTTTGAAACTCGAAGTATAAAGAAAATTCCATTAACAATTGAAATATTCAACACGTTGGTACATTGTTTTAGATTGAAAACATGGTCTGATACAGTAAGTAGAGAATTTTCATAAAATGTCAGGTCGGAACTTTAATATTTTATTCCCGACCCCGCAACTAACCTATTCGGCACATCGATACGAGTTCGCACGAAATTGTAAAAGGTTGTAAGATATTTTTTTGGTAAAGGGATTTAGTATAAAACCACGTCTTATCCCAAACACTGTACCTAACACATCACTATTATATTATTACCGATGAATATAATATATAATACGAGGAATTCGTACATTATACATACGAGTAAAATATTTGGGATATTTGTAAATTTGTAACTTAAGATATTGAAATGGTGAAAAATAAACACCTTTATACCTACTGTGGGTTATACATTTTTGCTGCTCTTATACAATTATTTGTTCGAATAAAGAACATCTAGTAGAGAGGTGTTCAATAAATACTACTCATGATAAACAAAAATAATAATAAGTAGTTGTTGACCGGATAAAATGACAAAATATAATATCATCTTACAAAAAGCACTTAATTTTTTCCATAGGCTTTTTTCTCTGTAGATATATATTTAAAAAATGAATTGCTTTTAAACATGTATTTTGTTTAAAAAAAAAAACAAACATAAGATTATATAATTATTTGGGCTTTAAAATTAAATCTTATGTAATAAATGGAATACCTCCGTTAATAGTTAGATAGTAGTTACCGCTTCCTAATCATGCAACTCGGAAAAATTTGATAATATTTATGGTATTAATATTAAACTTCTATATACAGATGTAATGCTAAAAGTCTGAGTTATAATTTCAAGACCATTAAATAAATAAATAAGGATATATTATATTTAAGATCAAGTTGGAATGATAATGTTGAAGAGAAGACTTGATTGTTTTACTATGCAGTATGATCATAGGCAATAAGCTTTTCGAACACATTCTGACTAATGTTTTACGCAGTTAAGGGAAATCTCAAGTGACATACTTTTTAAATTAATATTAGTATTATTACTATTATAAACTTATAATTTCTTTGTAAAACTTTTAAAAACGCATAAACCTAAATGGAAACTTATGCTGCCGACCAGAAAAGTAGGTAGGTACTTACTGGTTGCTATACCATCATTCGTGGGGATATTTTTTCTTTCAAATAATGTTTTAAACGTTTTAAAATTAAAATTTCATTAAACTCTGCGTGGGAATAAAACGTACTTATCAAAACTTCTAATTAAATTACAACTGCAAGATACGACGACGTACAGAAACTTTTTTCCCGTTTGGTTTTTTTTATTCTTATTATTATTAATATTTATTTTATAAAGAAAAAAAATGAAACAGTAAACGTTAAGAAATTGCCATTTACAATGAACGGAATGCTAATCAGACATCAGTCGGTTGGGCTTCACGCTAGTAAGTTTCATTCTTGACGTACTATTATTATTATTATCATGTTATGTTGACTCCGTGCAACGGGGTTATATTATATATTATTATTATATAGGTATGTGTGAATGTTGCACACGACTCGGGTCGATGCGTCCTGCGGTTTTAGCAACCATTGCGGATAATATGTAATAGAAACGATGTAAAATTATATATATTTTATTTTTTATTGTAATAATATACGTGTGAACAACACGTCAATATTAACTTCGGGTAATAATTTTAAAGTCGATATGGGTTTTTGTCTCTCGTATTTCGCACGTTTATCTGAAGATTGATAATCAGGACGGTGGATACTGAAGGGGGGGACTACTGTCCAACACGGCTGCAGCATCGTAGGTACGAGAGATACTAAATATGATTTAATATTTGCTATGAATATATTATATCAAATGAGTAATGCTCAGCCTTGGTGGCGTCCTCAAGAAAAAAATTAAATTAAATGTGCAAAAAGAGCAGACTACAGTTAGCGCGCACTCGCGTGAACGCGTCTTTGCGCCTTGAAAAGCTTCGGCCGACCGATCGACGATTTATCCGCGTCGGCTGACCTTGCTCTCCCGACATCGACGACGGCTTCGTACGGACGAAGTTTCGACAGACTTTTGCCAAAACCCAAGGACCGTTTGCCGTGCACACGACGTTTTCACTTACGAGTCCGACCGGACCCGCTTTATAGTCGATCGTATACATGACGTGTCATACAGACGTCACCGCTCTCGCCAGAGGTCGAATGCAGGCCGAAACCGCACGCCCGCGAACTATATTGTCGTCGTTGATGATAATATTATAGTGCGTCCCGTCGTATATGTATAGTAGATACCACTAAATATTTCAACCCGATGACCTTAGATGGTAATACGGTTTACTGTGAAATTATACTGTCTTGATGGTATACTGACGAGTACACAGTTTTGGGGAAATTTCACATTTTTAACTCCCCCGGTCCACGCGCAGCAACAGCCACTGATATTTTAATCATCAGATATTGACGGATAAATGCTTCCAAGTAATTTCAATGAACCACGTGTTTCTAGTCACAGCCTGCTGTTTAAAATTTGAAAATAATCGGATTTTCTTAGTGTTTAAATTTGAGTGGATATATGAGCATACCCGGGTGTATATTTGTAATCTTTAGAGAATGTGTTGGTACTGTGGTAGCTATCACAGCAAACCGTATTTCAGTCTGAGGTCATCGGGCTGAGATGATAAGTTTCACATATTACTACATATAGAATACGGGTTACACTGTATATAAATATTATTTATTATTTAAGTATAGTGCATAATTAAGAGTCACCGGCACGTGGTGGTCGTCTTATGGCAAAAATAATAACGGATTTTCGTTTTCCCAACCAGGATTGCTCAGGAGTCCGTCCGACTGCAGGTAGGACTTGGGGCCCAACCGCTTATTTTGCATTTAACATGATTAAATATAATCATATGTGTCCCGATATTTGTTAGTTATTGCCCGCGCCCGGTGCTTCTTCTACTAATCCAACTTTTAAACAATTATTGAAGCGCATCACGTTTTTCCGGTTTGAACGTAACTGGTTTCAAATATTATGTTTAAGTATGGCGAGGTACAAACATATATATTTCAACAAGCCTACAATTATTAGAGATATCCAAGTTTCTTTTCAGACCTAATTTTCTCTACTACCTACCACTATAAACCGTTAGATATAACAATAAATCAGTTTTAAACTTCTATCGAAAACTACTACTAAATATTAAATTTCTCAGTATAATAAATTCCAGGCATAAATTATTATTTTTTAAATCGTATGTAATACATATTTTGAATACAACATCTGAATAAATCTGTTACGGTTATACATAATTCTGTTTTTTTTCTATCATTGTTCCTAAAGTTTTCTTACATTTTTGGCCTTATACTCGTCAAAAGAATGACATTTTAATAAATATAAATTACCTGAGGCATGTATCCAACGCGTTTTCCGGGCACTCCGCTTCCTTTTGTTCCGGGCTTTCCTCCGAGCACAAATATCTGTCCAGTGTTAAGCCGCCTCCGGCCAACAATGCAGCTGAGCAATGTCGTCTTTCCGCAACCACTAGCTCCCAGCAGTCCATATCTGCAATATTAGTTATAAGGTTTGTGAGAAAAATATCGAAATTCTCAAAACCACATAAAACGTAATCAAAAATCAGAAACGTAATTTTCAGAAATATAATTCATGGGATGCCTATATAAAGACCAAAGGACTATTTCTTCGAAAAGATTTACAAAAAAAAAAATGTTCTATAGAAACTACGTGTTTTCGTCAATGAAAATAATTGTTTTAAAAACTAAAAACACATAAAAAAGATTTAAAATTCGATTAAATAATAGATAAAGTTTGACGAAGGGTACAAGTTTTTCAGGTTTAATCAAATTAAAAGTTTTAAAAGTCTGGGATATTGTTGTTTTTTTTTTAAATCTTTTTTACCCTATTATAGGTAGTAAATATTTTGATTTTATAATTTAGTAAAACGCACCTAGTAGTTGTAAACATTCATGACGAAGAATAATTATTCGATATTTTTGTGAGAAATATAATCACGATAAACAGCTGTTTGTTTAAAAAGTTCTGTCTATAGAAACGAACCGATTCCGTGAATTGTGTAAAATCGATAGGTTTGCGTTTATCTAATACTTTGGCAGAATCGTGATGGTGAATCGGAAAAATGGAATAAATCAACACCGGGGGCACACTCTGCTCTAGACTTATAAATTATGTAGACTATTGAGAGTATAACGAGTAATCACTGCCATCCTCAAAATATTACATCGCGTACGACCGTATATAATATAACATATTATATTAAGAGACGCATTGTGAGGTAATCGTAACGCGTCTCTTGTGTACCCTTGGGACACCGAAAATAATAATTGTTGTGAAATTCCGTTTTCGACGACCTACGCCTGGCCCAATCATCAAAAATTTGATTTGAGAACGTCGAATACCGTCATAATCGCCGCCGCCGCCTGGTTATCAGAGACTCCGTGGTCCGGTAGATACACGGTATTATAATAATAATAATAATAATAATTATTATTATTATTATTATTATTATGATTGTTATTGTCATTATGCCTATAATGTATGCGGATAACCTACGGAAGATTGCCGGGTCGTCGTCAGCGGAACCCATACAAACCGGTTGGCGTCCGGAGGTCGCACCAAGGATAATGTGTCTCTACATGACGTCTACGCGTATATTACAAGTAAGTAGAATATTATAAAGTATTATAAACGCATTGGCTAGCGTAAAAACATAATATCATATAATATGCGCTTTGACGTCGTAGACGATACCTGACTTAAATGTAATATTATAATTATCGTCTGTTTGTCTTCCGCAAACACCAGCATTCTCTATTGTAGTCGCTTCCGAAACGATGATATTCACGAACCTAAGCGTTGAAAGCCGAACGGGCACTTATTTTACCAGCATGTTTTATGTACCTACGCATTTTTAAATTTTGATGTTTCATCCCGGCAAAATCTGGAGTTTAAATTGCGTGACCCGGTCGACGCGCGGCCGAGAGAGTGCGAAAAATAAATATACAATATACACACGTATTTGTTCGGCGGCTTAGGATTAATGCCGGCTGGAGAGTGATGAACCATGTTGGCGGAGACTATACTGTTATAGGTATCTATATTATAGCTTTTATACTCGCGAGGAAACCACTCGAAACGATATTCAGCAGCTGCGCATTCGAGTGGTATCGAAGAATATCGCACTCGAAACCGGTGCTGATCACTTGACGAGTGTACCGCTGCGTCTGCTAGGAAAGCCTATAGAACTATGCCGGTTTTTTCGGGTTAGAACGAAGATTTTGTTGAAATGCACGAGGGAAAACCCTAAACTGTGACGTGACGCCGGATATACGTATGAATGTACGATGTAAAAAAAACGAATATTTATAATGAAGTTATGCTAATTCATTAACTCCATTGCACAATTTGCATACGAGTAGCTCCAACGGGATTTCCTATTCTTGGCGCTCTCTAAGAAAAGTTTAACGAGCTCGGCTAAGACGTCGTCTCGGCGAGACCGAATCACTTAGCATAATCGTATTATGAGGAATCGCGGTAAGTGTCCCGACCTAATCTCTTAATGTGGTGTACTGCAGGTAGCTAGAGTGAAAATATATCCTGATAGAAATAGAATGGTAGTTATACGGGACCCGCCGCCGTTGGCGGCGATAATAATTGAATACCCTACAGTCCACGGTGCGGTTAAAAAATCCTACGAAATATTATCCTGCAGGAAACATCCGGAAGATTTACCGTTTTGTTGGCAGCGGCCACGAGGGAGGGAGATGGAGAGGTATCTCTACTCTCTGCTAAACTGCGTGATGGACAATAATATTACAAATACTATACGGTTCGTACTAACATTGTGCCTTTAGCGACCGTCATGTTGAGGTTGCTGAGCACGTGGTTCGGCTTGCTCGAGGAACCGTAGTGCTTGAACGCGTGTCGGACGCAAACGGCCTGCTGGCGGCGAGTCCACACTGTGCTTTGTTGGCTGAGCAACGAAGGCGGTTGAAACGCGGGGTTGACGATACCGCCGCCGCCGTCCGCTAATCCCACGCTGACGCTACCGCCGCCGTTCCGGGGCTCCATGGCCACCACGTCCGGAGAACTGCCCACGCCGGACGTCATCGTTGCCTTAACGCCGCCCGATTCTTCGTTCCCTTCTCTGTTGGAAAAACAAAACAAAACAAGACGTTAGATATTTCCAATTACTATTTACACAATATTAGTAATATTATTATACTGTTGGCAGTTTGAGGACTTAATACAGGACCGTAATATCCACATTTCGGGTGCCGGGTGTAGGTACATATTATTATTATTATATGATATGGAGAGGGATGGCGGTATCATAGTCCGACGTCTAAATCAAATATAGCCACCCGAACTACGAGACATGGTTTAGAAATTGTCATGATTATTTGAATTTATTTTACCACCCGCGGATCGGACACCACGACAATATTGTATACTTCCGATAGACTACACGCAAACATTTACAACGCTTTACCAAACATATTATTATTATTATATGTATTTTAAAATAATTTTGATACATGCAATACATAATGATAGCAAAACGGTCGCGAGTCAACAGCGTGATAGTCAGCTTATAATAATTACTGTACATGTTATATGTCTATTGTCACGTCGATTAGGTGAGCGTTTGATAGTTTGATTTTCCTAAACAATAACGTGCACCGAATATGATGTCTCCCAACACTCGGCTCATCGATGGGTTTACATGGCGACAACTCTTTAATATTCCAATATAATGACGATTGAATTTTAATTTGTAATAAAGCCGATTTCACACCACTAATAATAGGGGTGGTTTGCGACATTTGACTCTGACGTGAACCCTCCCTTACTTACGTAATGGACGCACACGTATCCATATTAAAGGCGCCGCCAGTCGTGGTTTCATTTGAATCGGACTCTTGTAGATATTACTATTATTAATTGAAACACTCAGTTGATTCCTTATACGTCTTAATTATACGGTTTTAAGTTAAACTTTGAATCGATTTAAAGACGGAGCTAACAGTTTCTGTCAGAGAATCGGACTTGTAAACTGTAAATAAACTTTGATGTGAGTGTCAATAACGTTACGTCTAGACAGAGACTAACTCTAACTCTAGAGGAATTACGCCCTATATTTATACTCTAACCCATGTTTTGGTTTGAGAAGTGGAATTTACATGGATCTATACACAAATCGTCTTATTAGACGGTTTTACATAAAAACAAATGATCCGCATAGCTATTAATTATTATTATACCACAAATAGATGATAACACGTACCTATTTAGTATTGTATTTTGTTTATAATATAATATTTGTACAATTGTCTACAACTTGTTTGATATTGACCTATACACAAAGGGTTCAGCAATTGGCATTATAACTATTATACACACCGTTATATCATTATTATTCGTGACTGCAGCATATTATTATGAAAAAAACATTTTTGTTTTTTTTATTGTTTTTTATTGTTTTTTTTTTAGTACACACGACGTTTTCCGAATGAACTTAACGAGTGCAAATCGATATAATATATTTTAAGCGCGTCTTGTTAACATTCAAGGAGAATCCGCTTCCAATGCAATGTGTACCTACAAAACGAACAACAACGCGTATAATAATTAAAAGGCGGTATAGGTTTTATACACGTGTAAAATCATGGAGAGATTTTTGCTGATATCGCTGTCAACCGTCAATGGTATCGCAATAATATGTATTATTTATGATTTACATATATTGTTATAAATGAACGTATATACATCGGAAACGCGAACACAAGCGGATTCGTAGATCTATGATGACCATAAGGGGTTGATTGGGCGGCCACTCGATTTAGAGAATCGTCTATAAAGTTGTATCCAATTACCTTGATGAAAAAACTCATTATTTTACATTTAACCGAACATATTATTGTACTTGTATGTCTTCTCGTTTCCGCACATCTGTTGACGAATCTATTTCCTAGTGACAGGCACACTACGCGTACGTCGTTTTAATATTCATCGTGAGTGTACATATAGTATGTAAATACTTATAGTCGATGATTTTCACGACCTATCACGTTCGGGACGTTTTTTCTCTCTCTCTCTCCCTCGATAATATAATGTTAATTAACGAGGCCCGTCGAAAAAATCTACGATTTGTCATGATACGGCTATAATATTATGAAGTGTGGTTTTCGGATTGTCATGCGACGTGTTAAATATTATTATATGTTTATCTCAAATATGGTAGGCGCTTTTCAACACACGATAGTCTGTTATTGTACACGTCGACCCATCGTCAGCGGCCGATCCGCGGAGCTCACACATAGGTAGGTACACATATTTCAGCAGTTGTACACCTTGAAAACGATGATTGCGTTGACCTTAGATTTTGAGAATTCGCGGTCGGAATGCGAATATTATATTTTTCAGCCCTGAACACGCGACTGACTGGACGTCGTAGCCGAGTCAGTTTTAGTAGTTTCAATATTTTATATGCCCAAAATGTTATATTATGGTTTATCGTATTATATAATATTATGTATAGCATTCATATCAGGTACCAATATACAATATTTTATTATCATATATAAGGACTTGATTTCTTTACTAAAACATTTTAATAAATGTTGAGTCGAATGAGCGAAGAAGTAACGTCGACTGGAATCCGGAAAATACTTTCGCATATAGTATGTAGGCGTGACCAGACCTCGACGGCATACTATTATTATTTACGGCCGGTGTTAAATTAACAGGGTTGGAGGGGATAATCCCAGGTGTGGAATTTTCGCGAGGCGTACACGTTAATATACGTAATATAGCAATTTATCATTTTTTAATAGTATCATAATCAGTGACTTTAATCTTGTAGCATAATTTTTGGTAAATTATAAGATTTGACACACACAACAGACTCTATTAGTATTACATTATTGCTCAATGTCATCACGAATAGCACATTTGTATAAAACTATATCGTTCAGTCTTTTCTTACGATTTTAGTTAAGACTTTTGACTACTCGTTTATTAATGCGATTAACAGACCACAAGCGGAAGCAGAGGAACTACATGTATTCAAATTATTGTGACGTCTGGAAAAATATTAAAACGACGCAACTTTGACATATTATAATAAATTATTAAGGTTTAAAAATAACAATTGTATACACTCGTAGAGGCAATATTATTAATAACTATTTGAAACAAAAATGTCTATTAACAATGAATTTGCACTGCAGTGTCGAATATAATATATAATTTATATTTTTCTCCTCGCCCCTTTGGAAATTACAGGAACAACCGCTTGTGCAGCCTCTGTTTCCATCATACATAATATTATAGTCACCTGTGACGTGTCTGCATATTATTATATTTTACACGTCGATATATTATGATATGGTCTGTGCAGTGTATAACATAATATTATCATACATTTGTAGATTGTGGGTCGCACCGATTACGCGGGTTACCTAATCCAAAGTGAATGTAAACGACCGATCCGGAAACGACGAGCGAGCGTCTCGCAACGGGAATATTATGCCCTGCGGCTTTTGGTGCGTGCGTGAGCGTCAGTGCCCGCTCGAAGCGAAACCATTCGCGTCGACTTAGTGCTCCCTGCTCCCGACCCACCACCCATCACTATATGTATATATTATACTCTCATACTGCTATACTATCCGGTATATGCGATCCAAAACACATATAGTATCGTCGTTCAGTCTTAAACTATATCTGAAACCCATAAAATCCCGCAATAAAGAAGAGAGAAAATGCGATTTTAATAATAATGATAATAATATATAATATGTATGTATGAGTGTTTTTTTTTTTGTTTCTCGTACAAGTGCGTGCGCGAGGACAACATAATAATAATAATAATAATAATGTAATATTGTAAATTGTCATACGGCCGCCGCCGTTATGCGTAAGCGAGTTTTTGCCGCGTCAAACTATACGTGTCGCGGGACGTTCCGGGAACGACCTCAACAAATTACACGTCGTTTTGCAATACTATATACATAATAATAATATTATCATGATTATTATTGCTATACGTTTCGTAGATTATTATATTATGGGCACACGTTTCCTTGACCTCGACCCGCGACTCCAACGACCCGAAAATGCCAACTCCGACGATGTGCAGCTCCGGTCATTTTTCGCCTAACAGAAATGTATCCCGCCCAACAGCCTGCATGGCTTGAGAATCCGTGAAATAGGTACCAACTGAGGTTGTTTTTTATTGTTAGTAGCAGGATCTTTCAAAGCATCATATTAATATCGAGTTTGCTAAATATCGTTCAACCTATCCAGCAACAAATGTAGCTGTTTACCAGCTATAATACTGCAAGGGCACTAACGTATTTCATTGCCAATTATTTTGATGTCAGAAAAAAATATAAAAATATATTATATGATTAACATGATATTTTAATGATGAGACACCACAATATAAAAACGTAACCTGTCTGTTATTAAGACAATAGATAATAGAGCTCCTCACACGTCCTTATTATATTATTATATTACATTATATTACATTATATTATATTTATTAATGCGTTACAGAAACTGACCGTGGAATTTCAGTATTAGTAGTATTACACATAACAATATTGTTATGTGAGAATCTTTTGCAATCGTCGCTACGAATATTTCAACAAAGTAGACTGCACAAAATTACAATGGTAATAATTCGAGTAATAACATATCGACAAATAATTAGGGCGCTAATAACCGCGTTAGGTTGTGGATACACCTCGTTATAAGAGCAACCGATTGTAATAATTAGATTACAATATAACCGATCATTGGAATATTATTAGCCGCACGACAGTAACCTATATCCAATAATAGTGTTTGTGCCATTTTTCATTGTTTACATGAGCGAAAAACGTCGTCTTCATTCATGTGGCATGCCCTTTATAGAGCTATTCAACCTTGACAATATGTACAGTTTACGAAACATATTTTGTTATTAAAACTTGTTTGTATTCATTGTAGGCTGTAGCCCCGCCAACAGCCACAGTTTTAATTAGTCACCGAAACGCATAAACATGTATTCGCTTTTTCCAAATTATTCCACGCGAGATTATCTTGGAGAAAATGTACGAAATAACACAACATAACGGTCTGACACAATGATATTGTATTTAATGAAAGACTACGCTTACGTAGTAATTTTGAGGAGATATTTTTTTCCATCGAAACCAAACTTTTTTGGTTCGGAAATGTATGAAACCTATGTCCTGCAGAGGCCTACAGTGTTTGATATATTACTCATCCCAACAGATTACCATACGAAAACGGTAAATTATGCGTAAACTTTAACGAAAAACTTTAAATGTGCAATGTGCATATTATAAAAATGGCACATATCAAATATAGTAAAACGTATTTATCGCATGAACCATTACATATTATAGGTGGTAATAAGAATATGAACATACGAAAGGAAAAAAACAATATCAATAGATGTACCTATATAGTATATATAGTATATACGACATAGAAACTCTTGTTAACGAAAACGAAAAGTTGCCACAAATCGATTGTGCAGATAGTGCAACGGCGTACAATATATAGAACTTCTTCCTAGTCGAGTCTAGGCCACAGTCAGCAGGTTATAGGTGAAAGAATAAAGATTTGATAATAGCATAAAAAATGGCTGCACATATAGAATACCAAAGCGTTTTTATCGCATGTATGATGAACCAATACATATTACAGATGGTAATAAAAATATGCCCACATGAAAGAAAAAAACAATATCAGTAGGTTATTTAATCTACGAATCTACGAAAGCTTTCGTTAACGAAAACGAAAAGATGTCACTAGTTGTGCAACGGCGTCCAATGTTAGAATACCTATTCCTAGTCGAGTCTAGACTACAGTCAGCAGTTAATAGGTGAAAGAATAAAAGTGAATAATAGTAGCCGAACTGACGAGTGTAATATAAATCAATAGATAATAAGTTTTCTTTTGCAAATCGCTCATTTCCACATAGTAAAATAAAAATAAAAAACAATCAGTTTTGCCGACCACGCGTCGCATGTGAGTGGTGGCATGATAAAAACGTACGTATACATATAGACCTACGATATGTGTTCCATATAGCCAGTTATCTAATGGAACACAGAAGCAGGTTATTGCAACAGGTATCCAAAAAATTCCATAAATGTATCAATTATTATTCTACTCGCGCTGTGCACCATACTGTATAGGTAAATACTAAACGTTTCGCCGTCATCGCCAGCCGAGACGGTCGTAAACCGTGTAAAATATACTATTATATAGGCGGTTTCGTGGCATTATTATGACTTTTAATATTATAATATGCTCTCATCTCATTTGCAACTTTTATAAATCCAATTTTCCACTGACGCCACTCGTGTGCCCTGCAGTTTATAGTATGGTATAGCCTTTCATTAGACCCGTGGTCAATCAACTCATATTCGCCTATTTCGTGGAATAGTCTGTTCCCGGTTTATGATAAATAAATTACTATATAAACACACGGGAGCAAGTTTGATTATTTTACTCACTGTCTACTATACATAATATTTTTACTCTATGTATGCTAATGTCAGAGATTATCATATTAAGGGCATATTTCCAGATGATAATATTTTAGTCGGTTTTCCGATTTGATAGTACATATTTTCCAGATTAATACTATTTCCATCAAGCATTACAAGTATTTAGGTTTTGAAGTGACGTCACTACGAAGCAACATTTTGCATTTGTATTTTTTTTAAACGTTCAAAAACTCGCACTAGTAATGTGACTGATCAGATTCGTAAAATCATGTTATTCTTGCACGCACGAAATAACGCATAATATGAAAATGAGCTACCAAAACATTATAATATTGTACGAATGTGAAGTGTGAATTCGGTGTAATACCCGGCGGTGCCTAAGCATACTATTTATTGTACTATTAACGATCCGTATGTACACATAAATATCGACATCGCGGCCGGCCATTTCGCGGGCGTCTCTCGGTCTGGTCCCGTGGGTACACAACGTTATAATCTCGGGTCCGCGTCGGCCAATCAAAAATAATTACCCGTGCAAATATAATAATCGCAATAAACAGCAAAATACTTGTACATACATACATATTATATATTGTTATTATTATTTAGGTATACACACACGCGCGCGGGCGCGCTCTCGCATATTTATCCGACGGCGGTTTTGTAACTTTACGATAATATTTCGTACACAACTCAACCTGACTCGACTGACGACGACCTTGTTTCGGAACGGCCTGCACGGCGCGCGCGCGATTACTATGCGGAACGGCAGCGGCGTATAGTGAGCGTATAAATTTATATTTTTTTTCGTTCGGTTTGGGAAAAAAAAAAATTGCCAAGACGGATCCGATCGGAAACACATGTACGCCGCGACATTATAATAAATACCGACGGCAGTGTTGTGTAGTAGTAGGCTGCACCTCTATACGCACGCGCCCGTCGAACACCGTGTAAAAACGATACGCGTATCGTAATACAATATTAATATTATGTTATTATTATTTCAATATTTCTATGTACCTACTATGATAGTAATTCTGTGGTTGTACTATTTTCGCGTGGTAGATATTCAATTACCGCGGTATAACTATGAATTATTATGATTATCGTCGTCGTGTTGAGCGGAAAACGCGCGTCGGACGTCGGCGTAACCGGTTTTTTGGTCTTAACCGGCCGACCGCGATGACGTCTTTGGTGGCGGAGAAAAACCCTCGCGCGCGCGCGTCATTGCATCGTTAGCGCGAGCTCGCATTTTTCGCTCGCCGACGAGTCGTGGTTTCTACAACGACTGTTGTCTGTTGTTGTTATTTATGCCGAACCGATAAACATATTATACCGAGCAACCGAGCTCTGTTTTCGAGAGTTCATGTCCCGTGTAACGATAACAATAATATTTGGCGTACGACCACGGAGTCGCTTGTTGACACGTCTTATTGTCGTTCGACCAGAAAAATAATTAAAGCCATTTACAAAGAGCCGTGCGCGGTGTCGAACGCGTGAGTGTACCACCAACGATCGCGTCAGTTATTACTTATTAATATGATTTATAATATTATGTTTTATTTTATAGGACTTACGTCCTCATCACAGCTGTATAATTTATTTTCGGGCATCAATGAATTGCGAGATAATGTCAATAATAATGATAGACCGGGGATCGCCTTGCACGGGCGCTTTTCACGCGACACGATTGGCATCAAATCACGAATTGTCGTAATGGGGGGAACAAAAATAAAATACAAACTTTGACAGCGATGGTGCAGCGCGGTCGAGTCGCCGCTGGGAACGGTCTCGATGTGGAGTGTGCTGAGCGTACTATGATGATATGATTCGGAAACACTAGTTATTCGACGAACACTGGACGCACATTTTTCGTTTGAAACGCACGTACGTGATTTTATCTCGAAATATTTTGCTGTACACTGTGCGGACAACAATTATTTTTCGAATGAAAAAAAAAACGGAATGCCCGAAAACGATTAACGGAAAAAAATATATAAATTAAACGAATACGATATGTATAAGAAAAATATTTTTTAAAAAAACAAAACGAAAAGTGAACGTACCGGGGACGGACCGCGGCCGACGACAATAGGTAACTATACTATGGTGGTTGGGAAAGAACGACAGTGCCATCGACCACAATGCCTTCCTCCATGGACCCCACCATTTTTTTTTCCTTTCTTCGTCCGAACGACGGATAGAACAACACAGTTGTCTATGTGTTTTTCCACTATCGTGTGTGACCCCCCGTCCGTATTCCATTATATCGTGTGTGTGGTACGTACAAGCGTTAACAACACGAAGAAGCGCCCAAGTCTACATAATAACACGGTATACCTACCCACCTGCCATATACACGATCCGTAATGTAATTTATTAATATTGCATATCTATATAGTCTTCGATACATCATAATAATGATGTAGGTACTACACCTACCATTTAGTCGACTATAATATGTATAATAAGCAGCCGTATTGTATAATTTATTGATTTCGATTAAAATAGGTACCTCCTAATCATCGATTGGGGTGAACAATGGTATGGTATTGTTCATGCCGGTTTTGTTTAAAAGTCATAATATATAAATAAAATACAGGGACTGCCCCACTGCCCTGTTTACAACTCCAAGAAACTATTTAATAACATGTGTTCCGTTGAAACGTAAATGAGATTTAGAACTTGTAGAACTTAAACCACATTATATTAAAATTATTCAATACCTCCGTTATTTTGAGGTTCAAAATTAGTATCTTCATCAAATATTAGATTTCAATGAAATTTTACAGTAAAACAGATAGAGTGAGTCAAAATACAATATTTTTTTCGGAAAACGAAAAGATACTTTTCATTTGTATACTGACTGTGTAATGTGCCTTTCATTTTTGAAAGATAGTTTAGTATAAGAAAAACTACTAGCAAATTACCACCATTGTTTTTACAATATAGTGTAATAATTACAAATTATACGTATTCGCTCTTTAATCTATCCACCGCCCGATAACCATATTATAAATACATTTTATTATTATAAATAATAATATTTACAGGTGTAAGAAGGAAATTGATTTTATTTTGAACTAAATTAATTCAATATTCTGTAACTCATAATATCGATGAAAACTTAGGATGCCTAGTTTCGTACCAAAGTTCATTATCACAGAAAAAAATTAGAAAATCACTTAAAATTATTATGTTATAAATATAAAATATTATTATAATATTCCAGCCACTCCATTTTTAATTGACTATATTTTGGTAAATGAATTAATTAAATCAAAATGATACGTGGACCATGGTAAATAGAGTAAGTTCCTCGGAAATGTTCTTGAACAACAAATAATTACTTTTTGAAATTAAAAATATATTTCATGAATTATGCACTTATAGATAATATAATACTGGTAATTTTTATTTTGAAATAACAATAACAATTTTAATACATCACTTAAGTTTTAAGTTGAATAACAAAGACACCATTAGCATGTGGGTACTAAAAATTATTATTCTCATTAAAAATTAAAAATAAGACTGATAATAAATAAAAACATTATATAACTTATAAATGCTCAAACAAACAATTAATAATTCGTGTAAAGAATTTTTTTTTGTTCACCAAATAAAAATATGATGGTAAAATCATCGAAACTTGGTCATGGTAAAAATATAAGTGAAATAACTAGTGCAGTATTATACTACTATTACTCATCATTAAAGACATACAATGTTATTACACCAGAATGTTATTATTTTAAGAAACGTATATTATAAGTTTCAAAATAATAATAATTATAGATAAATTATTTTTTATTATTTTTATCAACATATAGCGTGTGAAGATTTACAAAATAATTATTTCAAAAAGTTTTTATTGTAAAACAAGTATAATATTATTAAATATCGTACATAATTATATTTTGCATTTATATTAAATCAATTTAAAACTAGTCGTATACTTTGAATAAATGTACCTATAAGGTAATCGAACAAGTTGTTTTTTATACTATAATCCTATGATTAATTGAAAAATTATAAGTGTTTAAAAATATTAATAATAAATATTAATTATAATTCAGTGTGCTTCCGCATTGCGTCATGATTTTATAAAAAAAAAAATGCTTCTACTGACAAATTGTCAGGTTTTGTCACAAAAAAGAGTTCATATAATTTCATTGTACAAAGATTAGAATTTGTGATAAAAACAAAAATATATCAACCTTGCAAAATTATGTTTCGGTTACTGACGAACAAACTGGTGATATGATCAATTCAGTTGTATACGTATAAAATATACGTACACTATTGTGCAATATGTATTATATTCTAAAATCATATTTTTTTTTGTTCATAATTTAATATTTCAAGCTGAAATTAATCGATAGGTTGTAGGTTGGTTACCTATAAATAAGTTTATAATAAAATTCAAATGAAAATCACCAAATATATTTTTTTTTAAATTCGATTATCCCATCTATTACCGATCTAGATATTTTAAAGCGTTACTGCAGTAGTGTAACTCAAAAAATGTTTTATTTTGGAAGTTAAATATTTGAATTTTAAATGTTTCATTATTTAACATAATACCTATAATAATATGCTATGAAAAAATAAAATAAAAATCATAAGTCGTCGTGGAAGTTGGTTAATGGTCAAATCACATAAACTAATAATAGTTTGCTCAATGATGAATGAATGTTTTAGTAACTATATACGGAACTCACTTGTATAATGTACCTACATACGTTTTGAAAACTTGAAAAGTGAATAAACCATTTAAGGACTTAGGACGACACAATAATGTATATAGGTAGGTACCTAATAAGCCACACTGCTGCTGTGTAAAATCGACAGATCTACAAGAAATGCTTTGTGTGCTACAACCTGATGTGTTCGTCGAATACCTACCGGGCACAGACATTTTTTTTAACAAATAGCATAATATCAAGTAAACAGCATGTTTTTGTTTTATAGTCTACTGATTAACATGACGTAACACTTTAATATTATTATGAGTTTTAATGGACATAAAAATGAGCAAACTAATCTAATGTTTATGTAAGATGATAGAAACACTATAATTCTATAATACATATTATGTATAATTATAGTGTATGCCGTCAAGGAACTGTAAACAAGTACAACACGGTTGTCTTTGTTTTATTTTTATTATTATTTTAAGACAGCCAGTTACCATCATGGGTAGTAGGTACGCACATACAAATAATTAAAGAGCAAAACATTTAGAATAAGCATACGATTTTCACTAAAAATTTAGTAGGTACTAAAGGTCTATAGGAAGTCGTTGTAATAATATGTTTGCATGTACGTACTATTATTCATTTACACTTTAATGTTATGGACTCGTGTCTCGTACAAAAGAATAATAATATAATAATCTCCATTAGAAGGAAATTATATTATTGTAAATTTATTTGCGCGTATAAACATAATTACGTTTAATGTGTGGACTGTAGATACATAAGTGTGTCATGGCGAAATTGTATTTAGTGTGTAGGCAGGCTGGTAAATAGGTAGGTTTGGTATATTCCGTTTCTTCACTTATAAAGCAATTGGGACGGCTGGTAAAATTCAGTACCTAAATGAGCATTGGTGACGCGAAGAGAGTTAGTCATTCAATATGTATTATTTTACAATTAAACGGAAATACGTAAATATAAAGTTGACTTAAACCGACGACAACGACGACGACGATCTTATATTTTTATCATTCGTCTATTTCAATACAAATTTCGAGTGAAACAAGTGCCCCATACCTGCAAAGCGACAACTGAAGCGCGTATAAGACTATAGAACCAAGTTGTAGGTCGGGTTATACATGCACCGCGTCGACATTGTACGTTGCCGGAGTGTTACATAAAACGTAATATAATTAATTATTACAAAAATAAATATTATTAGGTTGCACAATATTTGTTTCGTCTAAAGACCATTCAATGGTTTTCACTTTTAAAGGTTTGCAGTGGATAACTACAACCAGACGTGTTGTTGTATAAGACTTAAGCACTCACACACACGGCCACACACACACACGCACACGTCGTGTGCGCAGCCGTCGATACTATATATAATAATCTATTGCGGTGACATTACGTTTAAATAAATATATTATTATTATATACCTACGCGGTCGTAAGTTATAATGTACTGTTGACTGTTGTAGTTGTTGTAGTTGTAGGATTTAAAAGTGACGAGCGATCTGGGTTCGTCATAATATTTTCAATAGTTAGATATAGCCTCGGGTAAACAGGATCCTTATAAAATATATCGCGTCAAGCGGATGTTTAAAAACATTTCGTTTGTTTTGAGCTTTATACCTCTATAGGTATTATAATATTATACTCCTCGATAATAACTAATCGATTTTCGCACATCCCATGCGAGGCTACTGGTCCGTGAACAGCTAATGGCGACGAATTAAACAGATATTCGCGGTAAGCCGACATTTTCAGCGTTCTCGCGACTGAATTATCATCGTGAAACCCGACAATACTTAGCGGCTTTAGTGGGGGGCCGGACGACTTTACGAAAACCGTATGGTTCGTTAAACGCCATAGATTATTCCCCACGAGACCCGTTCGAGTAATTATCAATAATAATAATTATATCATCTCGATACACGGTATAACCCATTCCTTCATTTCTCGTTCGAACATAAATACCTCTACTAAATTGTGATAGGTGAAATATTAAAAACGTATAAAAAAATCACTTCGTCGAGTATGTAAGACTCAGTGTCAATATTGCACAACGAAATCGGTTAATCATACTCGAGACTGCAGATCACTGATTGATGTTAAAAAAAAAGTGGCAGAAGTAGACATTTTTAAGGTGATTCGTGCATTGGCGTATGTACGAGGAGGCAAGTAAGTACAATATTGTAATCCAAATAATAACTATAATAATATGTGATTTTATTATGTGTTTGTCCCGAGTCATACCGATTCATGTATACGAAGGTCCGTCCAGATGAGGTGTTTTGCTGACAGCGATGTTATATTCCGAGCTGGGTCGCCCAGATCTGCTGTAGTACTCCGATGAAAAAAAAATAGAAGTATAGTTCTGGTATTGAAACGATTTGTAGCAGTTCACGTAGAATAGCGCCTCTGCGATACAATTAAATATTATAATATAATTATGATTTCAATAATTTCCGGCCTCGTCCATTATATTAATAATACGTCGTCACTGCAGTTATTGTAACTATATTTAAATCTATAAGTACTTGTGCACAACACTATCATGATAATGACACAATAATATAATAATATGTTTACGATGACGTCAACGAATCCCAGACCAAGACTATACCGCGAATACCGCGGGCTACCACTGAGGTGTAACGTCGTCGTTACTAAACTATAATAATATTTTAATTCACGACATCGCAGTCAGCTTATATTGATATCAATAAAATATTGTTATCGATTTTATCGTAGCTTACAATCGCCACTTTATAGTCGTGTGTGTACGTGGCGTGAGTGTGCGTGTGCAGAATTTTGAATTATTTGACGACGACGACGATGATGATAATAATAATAATAATAATAATAGTAATATTATATATATATATATATATNAATTATTTGACGACGACGACGATGATGATAATAATAATAATAATAATAATAATAGTAATATTATATATATATAGTTTTCCTGGCCCGAAGTCCGATCGACGAGAGACGGAGACGACGGCCGTGGCCGTTCGAAAAACGACATTCTTCGGCACGCAAGTTGCATAATATGATGGTCACGTCGTCGTCGTCGGCGGCGGCGGCGGTAGGGGTGCTCAAAATACGTAATTTTCGTCCCCCGGGTCTGCAGGCCGCGGAATATTGCGTGTGTGCAGGGAAAACGTTCTCGCCCACGTCGATCGCCCGGTCGGTCGGTCGGTCAACGAAAATGAAAGAAAATAGGTAATAATAATATAGTAAGACCGTCTGAGATTTTTCTCGTGAACTCGCTCAAAATTACGACGCCCGGACCACTATAAATTATATATAGGTACCTATATATACACCTATTATAGTATATATATATATCTGGTATCTGGCCACGGGTGAAAGCGTTGCTTGAAGGTCTCCACGGCCAATATTACGGTATATAGATTTTACAGCGGACAACATTATTATTATACACACAGTTTTCCGACTACGGTTTCCCCGCCCGCCATTTTCGCATAGCTCCGTGATAAACACGAAATTATAATATAATATATTACGCGTGCCTATACATACCATTTTAACGTATACATTATACTGTTCATGTTTAAACACGCGCAGACGTGTCGCCGTCGTATATACGCGTTGTCGGTTTTATGTACATTTCCCTCCCAACGGAAAACTGTGCGTTCGGCGTCGCCGCCGGGGTCGCGGCGGTACGGGCAAATCGGACAATACGAATAATATCCACTTGACCCACTTTCGGTGTTTTCCCGGCGAGCGTCGAGAATGGAAATCGTATTAGGTATAGGTCCGTCCGTCATTTGGACACACGCCGGTGGCCGAGGAATATAATATAATACAAATCTGCGGACCTACCGGCTACCTATAAACGATACAACCGCGGTCGCCGCGGTAATAACATCATGGTTGTAACCGCAAAGTACCACGACTGTCGTGGTGGTGCTGCACAGGGGGTAGTTCAACAATATTATATTGCACGTGAATCTCGTACGCGTACGACGTAGAGCTGGACGCCTGTCGATGTGCGGCGGCGGCGGCGGAAAAGTGTTTCCCGGTCCGCTGATGATATGCGATTTGGGTCAGGGCGGCTCTCAAACGGTTACCACTCGCGCGGTATAATCTTATCAGCTCCAATCGGCCTCGCGTTCGGTGCGGACGTTTTCGCTGACTTTGAAATACTATATTTATGTTGTGATGTGCCGAAAGCCGAGCGAAAACCGCACGTCAGCCGGCGGATCGCGGGTACACAGCTGGCGGGGCTTGCGCGTCGCTGTCGGCGAGGTATTCCCACGCGTGTCTGAGCCGATCGTTTATCACGTCACGTACGTCATACGCGTATCATTCGCATAATATATTATTATTTATTATCAGCGCGAATGTCGCGGTACCCCAAGAGGGCCTAAGTCGTATAGCTGAGAGCCCGATTTCGACTTCCGTCGTAAATAATGATAATAATATTGTAATGCCGTATATACCATCCCACACAGCATTATGATTTACGTTGAATAAACAATATCATTACCGTGGAACGCGTGACCTCTGTCCGTCGTCCGTCGACATTTTCAAGTCGGTTGCCGTGTCTATATCCGGATCACACGAAACAATGAGAGTGTTGCAGGACCCGCGACGGAAAGAGCAAACGAGTTTTGGACGCATTATATAAATCGATTTCTTGTTGGCTTACGCGATGCTCGCTTACGCGTTTATAAGACGGGATTATTCGGAAACGACGCCGGAAACGAGTTATGTGCATATGAAATTCGGTAAACATTCGAGTGTGAGTGTTTTTTTTTTTTAATCACATAAGAATAGTTTTCGGAGTTTTACTATTTAAATGTATAGTGTTGTAGCAGTGCAGCGAGTGATTTGTTTTTCTGTAGATAATTGCTCAATTGCGCGTGGCCATAACATAATTATTATTGCTGTATACACATGTTTACACATTGCGTATGTATATTTCAATCGTTTAAGTCGTTTTGTACAAATCTACAACATTCAACCGTTCCAAAAATATATATTTTATAAATAGGAAGTGTAATTATTTATTATGTCAAAGTGTTGGATGATGTATCTATACAAAAACTAAAAAACTTACTATATAACAAACGCTATTATTTAAAGTTTGTATCAAACAAGACGTTTTACTTTAGTTTGTAGAACTGGAAATACATTTATACATAATACATATACATATAAATCAATAATCCTTTTGAAAACCGACGCAAAATGAGGTCGGGCCCTACACAAAGGAAAGCGTATTTGTCATTATTTCAAGTGTATATGTGCTCGCACGTTTGATGAAAATCTTCTCTTTTAGCCATTGTATATAACTCGATTATATAAAAATTGTTACTTTTGCAATAAACGGATGTCTATGTCCAACAGTTCGGAAATAGGTTTTTAAGTTCATCAAATTTTGTTATTCCTCTTTTTTTGGTCACTATAGTGATCCGATCCAATTGAACTCGAAACATTTGAAATTAAATTTATAGATTTACTATTATTTTAATATTATATTGTTCACTAGGTACCTACTTATATTGTAGTTATCGTTTAGTCGCTAATATTATATTAACCACAAATAATGCATTGTATAAAAGTAGGTACCTACTCGATGACTGATGAGATAATTAACACATATAATTGACTAAATTATGTTATCCACGCTCAATAATCTATACAATATTATATCATGGTTTCATATATTTGTATCGGTAATTTTTACCAAACATAAATAGATAGTTCTGTCGAAAGCTCGTAATCTGTAATGAGCATGGACCTGTGTAATATTATTATGTTTGCATAATATTTACAACTCGCTGAAAACTAACCACGGTAACTCGTCAAATGGAAACGGCCGCTGAGTGCCGTTTAAACCAATGTCGACACATTAATTTTGTTTTTAACACTGATCGTAGTTATCGTAGGTACACAAAATGATTAATGTCATATACATATACTATAGTTTGTATTGACACTCGGCACAATCGTGGTTTGTGTGCTTTATTCCAAATGACTTACGGCGAGGTGTTAAATAACCGTCGTGTGTGTATCGTCATCGTCGTTATAATAGTAATATACTAATAACACTAATAGTTTACAAGGCGAAACCCTTTTTGGCGGCGACTGTTGCGCAAAACTGCAGATGCACATTATTCTCGCGCGAAGACGACAAACGATGACGAAGTCTTCACAGTGCTCACGCACGTGACTTATGATAATGTGCGTATTATTATATTAGTGTCATTATTATTATTATTATTATTATTATGCACCGAACGTCGTCCGAGTAATGGCGATAAACAGCACAAGACGGGCCCAACGACGGTGAAAAGCAGCGACCGCGGGAAAAACAAAGCGAGGAAACTGTACCTACCTACGAGTGCCTATGTATAAAAGAATCACTGGAGTGCTGCCACGGCAACAGATGTAATAATGTAACGCACATAATGAGACGGAGAAAAAATACCAATGACGACACGAGAGAGGAAAAAGAGCTTTCGCCATAGATATGTGCGCGCCGTTGCCTCGAAACCGAATTATTATCGAATTACCTTCACGGTCACTACGTCCGATAGTACTTTCACTTTTTGCCGAACCTAAATATATATATATATTTATATGTAACATGGTCGTCCCGGTGTTGTGTGTGTGTGTTAGTCTGAATATATATATATATTATAATTTAGTTGTTGCGTCTTCTATAGTGTGAATTCGTCTGGGAAAATAATACGCAGCCGGCGTGAGACTACGTCACTATATACTATTATTATTATACTCGTTTATATCGTATCAAATATTATATATTATTATACGAGAGACGGAGATCCGTATATTCGGCGGGTTCGGCGTCGCGACAGCCTTAAAGTATATTAGGTATTGTTGTGTTGCGATCGTAACATCATCACCGTGAAAGTCCGCATATATATATATATATATCATATATATCATGTGTACGAGTGTACACGACGTTGCCCGAGCGACCGGTGAAAACAATACGAGAAAAACGCTCATTGCGTGCCGCTCATTGTCCGACTGAAACGACGCGTAATAACAATAATAATAATAACAGCAACAATAATTAATAACATATATCGTATTTCGCAGCGCCGCTTCTGCCGTTGATCACGTAGGTTATACATCTGTATTACACGTGGGTACGTGTGTCAAGTGAGTATCCATATTGTGACGTGTATACACATTGAAAACCCTCGGCGGCACGGCCGAAGTGTCGGCGACCCGTGTCGACGACGCCGCAGAAGGTCGTAACGGCGCCAAAAACAATATTACTGTGACCGGATATCGTTATGACAACAATGATAATAGTATCGCATCAGCAGTTGTAGCGGTCGAGTGTATAATAGTGCATACAGCCCGCCCGTTCAAAAATACCATAGACGCTGCTCCGATTTTAAGCGGTCATAACCGCGGTTGTGGTCCGGCGATCGGTTCTTCGCACGCCAGCAGCGCTGCACCCCATTGGTCGGTGTACGCTTTGGGGCGGCCCGCGGAAAATAGATGGGTTTGAACGATCGCTGCGGCACGTTGCATTGTTTTCCTAGTACTTAAACAATCGTTCACGACATTAGCCAGATTTGTAGCGTTTGAAGGAACCTGAATGTGACTGCCCCTCCCCCCCGCCCTGTATGGGCTACGGATCCCGGAAAACGCGCAAACAAGGCGAGGGACGCATTTTCGAAACGTCTCTCTGATGGCGAACGCGCTCACACTGCTTGCTGAACGAGTCACGAACCAGGCGGCGATGGTCATCGCAATGATATTATGGCCGATTTTATACAAAAAACCAAATTTTAGTTACCAATAAAGTATATTATGCGAAGAGAATCGTTTCGACTTGATTTTCCAAGTATGGCTTGTATTGAAACAAAAACCATCCGTTTTCCGCGAACCACCGTGTATCCCATCGCATCGTCTGCTAATATTATAAAATATACTGCGACGACGTTATTGTTTTTCATCACAATCTCGTCGTGACATTGGCGAGGCACACGGACGCTTTCGCTGCGTATTTTGATCGGGCAGGCACGCGCGATGTCGTTAACTCCCGAAAATAATATTACATTGACGGTTGTTGGGGCTGTGCGAAATTGTATTTTGATGGGAGACGACACGCCATGAAACAAAACGAAGACGACCGAACGTCAGACGCGGCGGCGGCGGCGGCGGCGTTCTGTCCGAATATATTTACGAGCCCGCACAAGACATAACCGCGATATTGTTATATTATATGGTCGTTTGTGATATTGCTGCGCTGCAGTAATCATCGAACCGTAAACGAAAGCTATTAAAAAATATATATATAAAAGAAGTTCGGAAAATATTATAGGATATACAGTATCATGTATCGGCATCAAACGTCTAGTTTTTATGTCGACAAATAATGACATAAGTTCTCCCTCGATCGCATCGACGCGATGCGCACGTGGCACAAATTCCGTATTATATATTTCCCCGAACGACGGATCAGTAATAATAATTATTATTAGATACCATCGACGTACGATGAACCGGCGGAAAACGCGTGTCGTGGATAATGTTATTACCTAACGAAATATTTATTTTTATAATATTACCTATATTGAAAACAAAAATGACCGACGTAAGCCAATGGTTTTCGGAGGTCATCAACCAGCGAGCTGGCCGTTTGGTATTATGATTTATCATTTTTGTAAACACGTTTTGAAAACGGACAAACCTCTGATTATCACGATCGTCGACCATTCCCTGCCTCCACCTCCGTCTTATGTGATCGAGCTTGTGATTTAATTGGTTTTTGAACGATTCTGTCTGAATCACTTTGAAAGTTATTATCAAGTTAATATCATAATACTACGAAAAATGAACGAACCAGTTGATATTTGATAACAATAATCAAAAGTATAATATATAAACACAAATAATAGGTACACCGCTTTCGCTAAAAAAAATATATACCTACATAAATAAAATAGAATAAAAAGCACCAATGCATTTGGAAACAAACAAATTTTAATTATACTTTTCTAAGGAGTATAATTTTGTTTTCAAACGTCACACGAATGTACTATAAAATAAATTTGTTTACATTACACACTACGTGAGTTAAAATTTAGTTCAAGTACCTACGACGAACTTAATGCAGTGCATTTTTCGTCTGAAAATAATTCGTCATGCACGGTTTAAAATTTTTTTTTTACGTATATTATTGTTAAATATAGAATAAAGAAAACGATGATAAAACGAGAATGAATAGATGTATTATTTTCTGAAATAACTTTTCCAATTTCAAAGTGTTTTGGTATTCAAAAGAGTTAAATAAATGACTATAATAATTGTCAAGGTATTGTCTACGTCTCTACGATATCAATTCGTTGATTAAATTTCACCGATCGTGGAGACTACCAATAAACTGTAGTAATCATCATATGGGACTCACAAATTCCTAGCTTTTTTTGCTTAACTCTACATCGGATACCGACTGTATGGAATTCCTTGAACATCCCCTACGATTTCATAGGTAAGTTTATTTGGAAATGTAATCTTTAGGTATTACTTACCAACGTCTACTCTACTGCAGCGGACTACGAAGTAAAACGATACAGGTTATTATTATAACAGGGAATATTATATTTTATACAAATTATTAATTGAAAAGGGATCCGATCAACCAGAAGGAATATTCAATCCAAGGGTAAAACAGTATTATCCGCGATAATTGTGTACACGTGGGTACATTTGAAACTAACCACTGTGAATACGTCTGCAGCTGCTGTGTAGGCACAATAGTATAATGCATTTTACCCATTTAATTCGGTTATTCACTAAAATATATTATAATATAAATACTGGGTATATTATAAATAATGCCGAAAATATCCATCTACCCAGAACTGTGCAGACTGCTGGAAAAGCGTATAGACTTTTGAAAACTCGGAGTTGGAGATACAATTAGCTGTATTATAATATTATTGACCCTGACCCTGTCGTAATGCGGCACCTAGGTATTATCTATATATATATATATTATATTATACCATTATTTTACTAACGTGTTTATCTTCAGTTCTTTATTTAGGTATCTTTCGGGCCGTACCAAACATCAATAAACAAAAAATAAATAATAAACCGTTGTGGTTAAATAACAATATATCGTTTAATTATTTATTTATTTATAACGTACGCAATGGAAATTAGTTTTGGAAACATTAATTGTTTCTAGTACGTAGTTGTGTATAATGGTCATAAAAACGTTCTTAAAAGTTAAATATACCATGTGCGCATGTATAATATAATATATTGTTTATTGTTAGCAATTATTTTTCTATGTGATATATTGTGTATAGCTTATACTATTATGTATACTCCAACACTTATTTAGTACATACGTATTCATATCGATTAAAAACTTAATTAATGTCCACATTTATTGTTGACAAAAATATGTTTGGTATTATTGAAAAACCGACCAAAAACTAATACTTCAACGTGGTTCAATTATTATAAAATTATTTTATTAGTTTGCCACGTGGAAATGCTTATATATTTTAGTCTGAGGTAAATCAAAAGTAATTATTTTAATTGACTACATTATTATTGTCAATCAAATTCGATGACGTATAGCAAATTACTGTGTATAATGTCCATTAAGTTTAGCTATATGGTATATAAAAATAATAAATCATACAACCATACATTATGACATCTATTGTAATGGATGTCTTCATCCGTATTTATTTTTATATTTAGTGTGGTTCTGTGCGAAGGTTATTTATTATCTCTTTGGATTAAAACATTCCTTTGGTTTATTTAATTAAACGTTGTTCAGTTGTCTTCCGACAATTACAAAATTCATGAGTTACATACTTATGTTGCTCAATGTACCTATAAAATAAGTTATTGTACATACACAAATACAACATTATTAGTTGTTATAATAATACAATAAATATTACAAAGCTACACCTTTTCTTAAAGGGTTTCGAACAGTATTTACCTACACATTAAAGTGTATCCGTACAATACTACAATCTTTATTTATATTTTTCACCCAAGTAAAATGTACTTATTAGTTATTAGGTACTGTAGGCGATTTACTTGTTTAATTATATAACATAAATACCTAAGTGGTATATTTTAGTTACCAGGTATGGGAATTAAATAATATGAATACAGCATTCATATATTTTAATATCTACGTTATTACCGCGATCGTTTATTAAAATAATATCTCCAACCTTCAAGTTGTATTATTTTTATTTTCAGTCATGTTGTCGTAAAATAACCTTACATATGCTTGCAAATAACTCGTTAAATTTTCTCGCACGTTTAATGTCAGTAGGTATTGATTTTTGCATGATAATTTTTTTTATTTTAATTATTAAAGTCAATAAATATATACATTTCATTTTAAATTAGACATTGCAATATTATAATGACAGTTTAAATTTTTATTTGACTAATTTAAAAATAACAAATTAAAAAACACAACAATCAACATCATGACTTGAACGTAAATATCTTTAACGATTTGATTTAAAAGTCGAGTTGCTGTTACACAGTAAAATAAAAAACAAATAAATAAAAAAAAACTTAACATTATTCTATACTCCCTGCTCTTAATTATTATAATACAACAACAAATACACCTATATATGTTTATAAAAATACGAAATATTAAGATGAAAATCAAAAGAAAATCAAAAGAAAATATTTCACAAACATCCTATTTCATAAAACGATTTTTTTTTATTTTACAATATGATCATAATGACAATACAAGATAACTTATCTTTTAAGTGTTCAGTAAAATAAATTGATGATATAGTATTCCATGTTGTGTTCAATATTGACGAAAGTATAAAAAAAAAGAAACCACTAAAATAAATGAAGGTTTTACCTAATGTAGATTTATAATCAATAAAAACGTGTTTTATAATTTAGGGCAATCAGCAAATGGTTAAGGCAATTATATAATAAAATAATATTATGTATGTGTTACTTATAGAGAGTATTATAATTAAATCACAAGCAAGGACGCTCAAAGTAATTATATATATTTTTTTTCAAACAAATGTTGATGTACTATAGTTTAAAAATTGTATTCTAATTACTTACACTGATCATATTATACGTGAATACATTATAGAAAATAGTGACATATACCTACACAAGTAAAAGACGAAATGGTTTGAAGAAATTGTAAAAAGAAGTTTTGTCTACTGACCTACATTATAATATCTTTGTTATGTTTTGTATTAATTTTGGCCACACACACACATTTTAGTGAATAGTGATTTCACGGAAAATATTACCGTGACTTGTGTCTTTTAAACGAAGAGATGCATTTAACAGAGGATAATATGTATAATAGTGTAATCTCAAATCTTTAATGTCTAAAAAGTAAATTGATGGGTATACAAAATGAATTCAATAAAATACAGGTAGATTCCAAATTAATAGAACGTTGTAGTTTTTGTGTTTAATACATATTGCCATGAAATAATTTTGATTTTAAATTATAAACATAAAGTCGGTTAGATAACATATCGCCATAACTTAAATACTCAGCATCTATACCTACGTTCAATAAGAAAAATCAAGCATTATTTGGTGAAATTTTTTTAGGTAAAACTACATATTTTCTCGGGCTGATTGGTGATTGATAAATATGTATTCGATTACATATATTTTATGAATGATTACGTCAGTTCTGAATAATCTACGAAGGTCGTTTTATAGAGATTTCGAATCATTACAACAACTTACGATACTTTTTAAAGCGTATATAAATAATATTATACATTTGTATACCTAACATATTATTATAAACATTGTACAATCATTAATAGTTATATGGTACATTTATTATATTTATTTCATACGCAAATACCGTATACATATGTGTGTATATAACATAATAAAATATGTATCTACTTATGTGCTTATTTGTTTTTTCGAACTAACG
The DNA here is from genome assembly GCF_001856785.1 of Myzus persicae. Taxonomy (NCBI): domain Eukaryota; kingdom Metazoa; phylum Arthropoda; class Insecta; order Hemiptera; family Aphididae; genus Myzus; species Myzus persicae. Next base: position 29,427 of record NW_019104054.1, on the reverse strand, counting down.
CATAAAAATCCGACAAAATAATATATTGTGTTGAGATAGAGATCATTTTCAGTTATGCGTTTTATATCTTTCGTGATTTCCATTTGATTGACTTTACGATGTACACATTTACTACAGGACTAGTTAGTCTATTTCCGTTAATATTTTTACCTGTTATAAAATTACTATAGACTCGAATAAATAGTAATAAATGGTCATATAGTATGTGATCGATACAAAACATACCGACACAGGTGGTATTTCTATAACGATTTCTGTCGAATACAATTTGACCTCGAGATAAAGCTGGGTTTTTCAAATGTTTGAGTATAATATTGTCTGAATCTATTTTTTAAGCTATATAATTAACCTTTTAAAATAATAATAATTGTGAACAAAAAATTATCTATTTTTAGCATATCCGCTGCAAAACCTTGTATACCGATAACTTGAGACAAAAACCAATTTCTACTTATCAAAAGTCCGCATATAATGTATGGGTTTGAACGTCTTCGTACATAAATTAATGAGGATATAGTGTGTATTCACAGAAGTAAAAGAACAAAGTAATTAAACATTTAATTTAAAAGCATGTATCCATTATTGATAGAGTCTATGAATTAAAGTTGATCGCAAATACTGAAATACTAGCCCATAATACATATTTTATTAGTTTGTAGGCAAACATGTACTGAAACCACATTATCATACAGATGGCCATAATATATAGTAAAACCAACGTAAACATTTTCTTAACACAAATCATAGAGGTAGACGATTAGATAAAAAATGAATCGCAATATTTCAACCCCTCCTAAACGAGAAGAAAAAAATTGACAGTGAAAATGATAAAATATACGATTTTCCTACACGGGTTTCTACAAAATAATACACTCAAATCTGATAAATACGATAAATATTACGTAATCTCTAAAATGTGCTTTTATATGGGAAATACATTTTTTTCCTACGAACTCGCCATGTTTAACAAATCGCGCACATTTTTCACCACTGAAAGCTACATATACTCGGTTAATTTATTATATTATATTATGTAAAGGGATACAAATCTGAACTTGGTTGGTGACAGATTTTTATTAAATTTAATAAAGATAAACATCACTACATTAGTTGAAGTGTCTAGTAGTGAAATATTTGCTGACAGTATTTCGAAGATGAATTGGATCTTAAGAAGAAAATATCATATATACATATCAAACGTATACCAAATCAATAAATTACCAAGAAAAATCTAAATAACTATAAAAAAGCGAAGTTAATCGCATCAAACTGCATAACAGATTAACATTAAAAATACAAAAATTAACCATACATAGATATCTCTCAATATCGTGAAATTAAATATTTAAATGTTGGGCATATTTTACTGTATTTTATTAATCGACCTATTATTTTGTCACATGGATAATGATTATTTTAATTATTTTCGATTTTAAAGATTCCAAAATATGATTATTATTGGTTCATTTTTTACTATCTAAATCTCTGAATTTTGTATAAGTACATTGGCAGGCATAAATGTATAATGCTATGTTGTTTATTTAATATCATTTTTCTCCTTCCTACAAAATAAATGGTTTAGGTTTCTGTTTCGTTATCTTTTTTACCCTTTCACTTACGTTCACTTTCTTTCAATCGTTTAGTTTTGTACCGTCTTCCGTTATCGAATGACGTATATTACATATTTTTATCAAATATACGAGCATTACATACTTCTTAACAATGTGCAAATATATTAGGCATGGTTAGAGTTTCATATTCAAATTTAAATCTTACAGTTCTGTCAAATCGTTAGATTTTTGTTTAACAATAAATTGTTTGTTATGTTTAAATATGATGCAGTATTTTACATTAATGTAACAATGAAGACATAATTCACAAATAATTTACTATGGTATAGCTAACGAGCACTTAAAATAAATACATTTATATGTTATGATGAAAAGGTACATTTATTCGAATCAAATAAACACATTCAAGTTGAAATTTATAGGTTAAGACACTTTTTACGAGATCTGACCTTCAGGAGTGTATAGTAAATATTATAACTGCCCAAACGAAGACCTATTTTTAAGACTAAACTACTGATCACAGCTAACTGGAAAATTTTAATTAAAACTTTTAAAAGTTAAAATAGACGTAATACGTCTAATAATTAAACTATTGAACTATTCGTTACAATATTGTAAGTTTAGCAGTATTTATCAAAATAATAATTATATACACTATAACGTTATAAATATTATATTAAGGTAACTATTAACTTACTGTGGGTAGGTACTAAAATAAATCTTATGGGGTTATGTATATTTTAAGTATGGTTTAATTGAGATTAATTATTCAAAGGTTGTAAAATGAAAATCTCAAATAATACATAGTCAACGAAAACTGATAAGAAAAATCTAAAATTCATTTTTTCGCTTAATTATATATTTTTATAATAAAAGAAAATTCCATATAAAAGTCATGTACGATTTTACTATTGTTGTTCAACGTTTTCATCGTTACAAATTGACCTTGACACAAATAAGTAGTCAATCAGCTTCCGGTGATGGGTATAATAAAATGTAGCAATAGATTGTCAACTGAAAAGTTGGATTTATTACGTCTTTTATCAACATTTGGACTGTTCAAATTCTCATTAAAGCCATTGGTATGTTTCAGACGCTACATGTTTGACTATGTGCATAATGGGCTTATTATTTTGCATCGCTATAGTTTGCCAAAAAATAACATAATAGAATAATATTATTATGCATGCGAATGAAAGTCGTAGATGACTGAATAGTTTAATGCGACGTCGAGAGCTGATAGAATATTAATATTATATTATTGCATAAATAAAACATCGGATTATTTTATTTTTACAAATGTTACCATAGGTACCTATTTTAGTAGGTAACCTACCTATAACATACGAAACAAAAAAATTGAAAAAACAACATTGAGCCGTAGAATTACTAGTGTAGGCAATTTTACATGGCGACGTGTAATGGTAATTATCTAGACGCGCGGTGTATTTTTATTTTTTATTTTTTCGTTTCCGAACCTCCGATCGCATTCGATCGGGGCACACGAAACGCGCGAACTGTAAGACACTAACGTCGTAGGGCTTAAAATTGAAAACGCTGTTTTTCCTACATTATAATGTAATATTATTTAATTGCTACGAGTGTGACGTATGTAATACGCACGTAAGAAACGCGCGACGCATTATTATCTATTATTATAATGATTATTATTGTTAATCGACGTGTTCAGCACACGCTAAAAAACACGGTATTTATAAAAAACGATCAGGTCTCACGGCCGACACCCCGAAACCAGCTTTCCCGATGGCCGGCGCTCTTGCCGGAGACTGCATCAGTGGCGGTGGGAGCGCTCGTCGTCCGTGGCGTAACAAACCGGTATCCGCGGTGGTTGTCCCGCTTTGCCGGCCGCCACTGGCTATACTCGAGCGGCAGCCGCTGCCACCGTCGATTTCTTCTTCGGTTGCGTAACCACGGTTAGGTTATAGCCACTGCACGGTCGTAACATTGCGTGTGAAACGGAAAGAAAGAAGAAAAAATCTACCTAATTCACGTAAAAAAATATTAATCCACCGTTCACGGCTGCTGTGCGGCCGATAACCACAGCGGTTGGAAAATACTAAACTATAAGGGACACGTCATCATAACTGCTATGATATTATTTCGGATAATAGTATGTTTACGACCTCTAATGTCACAGCGAAGATCTCGAACCAGTGACTGTCATTCGACGACAATCGTACAGAAAAAAAATTATCTGTAGGCCGACACGATAAGACTGCAGTCAGAGACTGGAGGGCGGTGTCGGTCCAGTTACTGTATACAGTTCTTCTAATCAATTTAATTGCACCTACGCGTATAATATTGCGCTGTGTCGAATTTGAGGGACCGTTGAGGCCCCTCTCCGCCGGCACTCGCATACCACTGACAACGCGTAGACTTGAACGATCGGCGACGACTCGGTAAAAGCGCGCTTGTCTCAAAGGCTTCCTTTACGATCGCGGCACACTGTGACACACAGTCGTAAGGGTATACCTGATGACTAGACCTGTCGTTATTTCCCCAACCAACCCAATACGTGGGGTACACTTTTAGGGGCTGTTTGTGGTGTTGCAGACGGAGTGAAGTGTTGTTGTACTCACAGGCTTGAGCTCCAGCTGAACATCCTCCGTATCTTATCCTTGTCATCCATGTCGTCGTCGTCGTTTTCGTCGTATACGTGTGGCGAACCTTAGCGACTCGCGTGTCGACCACAAATTATCTTTTATATTACGTATAGAAGAGATAAGAGAAAAACCGAAAATACCGAAAGAAAATTTAAAAAAAAAAAAAAAAACCAGGAGAATACCGAATTACTGCAATAACGTTTAAACGTCGCGTGCGGACGTGTTTCCGACGTTATATTATTATTATTATATTATAATTATTGTGTTGTTTTACGTTTCGACGCGAACGCACACTGCATTCACGCTCACACTGCACGAGTCACCGACGCGACGGTAGTGAAACGATTGTGCAGACTTGGCCACCTCCACCTCCACCGCCGCCGCTGCCACCGTCCACAGGTTGGTGCCGGAAGAATAATATATAATGCTATAATACATATATGAGAGGCGCTACGAGTTTGGCGAACGCTTATTATTCGCACGCGTAATAATATTTATCGGTGTGTGTGTGTGTGTGTGTGTGTGTGTGTGTGTGTGTGTACGTGTGTGTAAGATGTTGTGTATTTTGTGACTGTGTGTTTGTGTGCGTGTGTGTGTGCGTGTGTAGGTCTCGAGCGAGCTCGTTTTCACTCTTCGTGGTGGGACCGTCCTCCGTCCATCGGGTACGTGCGCGCGCGCGCTCGCCCAGGAAGGTCGACCGGGTGTACCGGTTCACGTGCGACATTCCTACGACGACATTCGACGATGGTCCTACATAATAGTAATAGTAATAACTAATAATAATAATAATAATGGTGTACCGGTTCACGTGCGACATTCCTACGACGACATTCGACGATGGTCCTACATAATAGTAATAGTAATAACTAATAATAATAATAATAATAATAATAATAATAATAATAGTAATAATAATAGTAGTGATAGTAATAATAATAACGCGCGTTCGCTTTTTTTTTTATTTCATTCTTTCTCTTTTATCACAAACGACTTAACACCATCGAAGTCGTAACATCCGATATCCGAGCTGTACGCGTTAGAATGTTTCGTATAATGTGAGTCTTTATGCACAGTATACCTATCTAATATTGTTATAATATCGCAGGTCCGTCTTTGCCCATACGCGGTCTCCGGCCACTGTTGCGGGGATCGGGTAGTTAATAATATTGTATCACATTCAATGATACAAACAGGTTTGGAATAATAATTACAGTACTTATTAACAATAATATTATTATGTATTAAGAACAACAAAATGATTACAAGTTTAAAATAAAATACCAACAAGAATCAAAATATTCGGAGGTTCTGGCGACTGCAGGTAAGCATAAAATATTATTATATTCTACACCCTTTTTAGACTGGTCTTATGTTGGTGACCTATGCGTTGTCGTAGTGTAGATAAAAATTATTGCGCATGTACGGAACTCGGTAATATTTTAAGAATATTTTATCGGAAAATAGTTAAATTCGTTACCTTGCAAATTTAATGATTTTATTCACCTTGTAAGGTAAAACATAAATATTGTTTAATACAAATTGTTATATAACTATTAATACCTATTTTAGAGTAGTTGTCTTACCTACTTTTCTATGTAATTCCGTGTCAATATATTGAAATGGTATGGTTGACGAATGATTATTGCGGACAAAATTCTCTGACCTTCCGCCAGATAAAAAGTCGTACCGACAAGAGATGGTATTTTACTCTATATTTGTTAGGTGCTTAAAATTTAAGCAATGAGTACACTTAAGTGCTTACGTAATTTAAATATAAAAATATAACTATAAGTTATAACACGTATTTTTACATCTAAAAATTCATTTTAATAATTTGCGCCACGACAGGGAAGGAATAATATGTAATCTGAGCCACACTTTCAACTTCATTTATTGAAAATATGGTACACATAGTTGTAATTGTTAATGATCATAACGATTAACGGACATATCTTGTGCACTAACCACCTTAGTGATCAACCAAGTATAGACAGAAAAATGTATTTAAATATAGAAAAGCTTTGGAAAATCTGTATATACTAAACCAAGTAAGATATTAAGAACAGAAATTTTTGTTAATTTTTACTTATTTCTTATATTATATGTAGTAGCTATAGATACTAAATGACCCAAACTACAATTTTTTAGGTACAGCTGATGGCACTGATTACATAGTTACCACAGATGTAGATACGACAATAAGACGTCATCTGCTTTGTGATATAGACCCAATGCGTGCTTGACCAAATTTCGAGGCACGTCAAATAAAATCTCAAGACCGACGAGAATAATATTATAGATTCTATTAAACCTTCAACGCTCTACGCTTTTTAATGAAAATAATCAAACCACTGTCCACTCCTGTTCATATCGATCAATAATCTTAATTTCTATACTGTAACTACACTAATAATATCTACGGACGAAATAGTTTCATATTTTTGATTACAATCAAAATAAACCAAGGTATGCGCATAACCGATTAGGTATATAAAAAACATTCGGATATAGGATACCATCGTGACCAAATGCGGTAAGTGGCATGTTTAATGTTTATATTATGGTTTGAATCACCTCGACACAAGACAGTGGTGTATTATTTATTAGCAATTTAATCTTAACGAACAAATGTTGATTGTGGTGGTTAAAAAACCGACCCTGAGGGGAACTCTAAGAAAAAGTTTAGAGTTAATGGTACAAATTATTAATAATTAATAGATTTAAATATTTATTGCACATAAACTTATATGGAAATATGTGGTAGTTAGGTATGTCAAGTTTTCTTCTCGTATTATCCAATCTTAAAAATTTGAATCTAAAATGATATTGTTATCAAAAAATAAGAGACATGAAATTAAAAAAAAAAAATCACAATTATTGAAACCTTAAATTTCTAACGAAAAAATGTTGAAAAACAAATTTTGAAATGTGATAAATATTATGAAAACTATGTATTTATATCCAATAACAGCATTCGGATATAGCCTTGTACCACTCCTAAAATACCGTCCTCACCCTCACTTCATTCAAGATCATAAATCGGTGTTAGGTATTTAATTAAATCTATATAATAATATACAGTAATTATTGTCAAATTTCTCTATTAACATCCAAGAGTCGCAAATCGCGTATTAATCGCAATAGAAAAACTTTGACATAAACTTCTATGTGTAGGTACGTACCTCGCGAAATATTTAAGTGATTGAAAAATTCCTATTTTAGTGTTACTTAACTATTGAATAATCTACAAAATTAAAACTATGTTGCGGCGAATACTATCCATCGTTAACTCAGTATTTACTAGAGGCTCATAACCGTTTTCCTCCAAAGGGATACCCGCTTTCAAAGGTTAGGTATTCCAAATTCCGGCAATAAAAACTAACCAAGTAACTGTTTCCGGCAATGATGACATAATAATAATGATCCGGGACACAAGAAATTCTCAAAATATTACTAAAATAATAAAAAATTGTATGGAAATCGGAATATTATAACTTAAGGCGGAAAACGGAAACCCTCAACTAGAGAACTAAAAGCAGTTCATTTAATAATATATTTCAAATATCGTTATTGTAATTTGATTGAATTTTACACTTGTTTATTAAATCATGATCTTATTAAAAATTATAAGCCAGAGATAATATGTAAATATTACATCTACATAAGTATCTATTTGGTTGTAAATTTTCCTTTTTACAAAATGTATAGATAATTATTAAAGTTGTAGGTACCTAACCTAACCTATCTGTATTAATCACATTAAAATAAAGCATCTCTGCAGGGTCAGCTATTACATGTAGTCGCAATGCAACATGTGAATTTTGTAATAATATATTATCCTTATTAAGTCAGCTACTATTAAAATCATTCGGATTTCATAGTTGCCAAAAACATTTGCGGGTAAAAAAAAAAAATATTTAACTACTAATATAATATTATAATATTGCATCACAATTTAATTAATTTACATATTGTAATCGTTAAAATGTTTGTATCTGCGTCAGTGTAATTACGACGAATCATAATATAACAGAATAATATTATCGTATTCGGTTCGTGGGCACAAATTGTCATGGAAAATAATCTTCACAAGAAAAACTTTGATGTTTTTTCCCTTACAACCTGTGGGAAATACTAGCGCCCGACCTAGAGGACCAGAGACAACAACGATTCTTTTTCGACTACCGAAAGAGTCCGACCTTATCCAGAAAATATGCCATATACACACGGATTAATCACATTAAATTAAATTAATATAAGCATGTCATGTATCATATTTAAATAAAAAAAGTATAAATCTTTAAAACATAATGTATTTCGGAAACGCCAATAACCTTAGCAGTCGAGGAGTATATTATTATATAGGTAAATATTAAAAAGTAAATATAATAATACTGTCATCTTTTTTTTTTTTTTGTTAAATAAGAGTACAGTTCTGAATAATATCTCAGTGTTTTGAGATTTTCTCGCAGTAATATTAGATGTCAAAGCAAATGTGGGATTACGACTATTTCAGATATGCAATACCCCTGCGATATACCACTTTGATATTGTTGAATTAAATGCGTGACGTGTACTTACTATGCGAATTAAAAACTGCCGTGCTCACACTATATTAAATTTGCATTGAGGAAAAAACAGAACAAACGAAAAACTCGTGTTACTTCATCGTATTGTTTTGAACATTTCGCGAATAAACAATTATACATTTAACACGTAACATGAATAAAATCACAATAATTCACTGTTACAATAATAATATTGTATACTATATTATTATTATTATTATTATTATTATTATTATTGTTGTTATTATTTTATTTTGCCGGTAAAAATTTTTTAGCGCATAGCAATGTGCTAACATGACTAATTTGACTCGTATTCATTCGTTCGGGTTATAATACTATCAGCTATAGTGAACACTAGTTGACTCTTATCGGAGCAATAATATTATAACCATTATTACTATTATTGTAGTTGTATTTTCCGTGCAACAATAGTGAACACTGCAGCAGTGTTGTATGATTCTGTTTTAATAATTATTATTTCTTCGAGATAAACTCCCGCGGGCTACGATTGACCTATTGGCGCTGGACGTATTTACATACCATAATAATATGTGAACGATTTAATTCAGTAATTCGTTTGCGCTCAACGAAAATATTATAATTTATACGCCATAGTTTGACAAATCGTAATAGTAATTAGTATTAATGATCGCGCTTGCGTGACGACAACTAAGCGTTCGCATATATTATTTGCACGCTAGAAACATATAGGTAGGTTACTTGCGATTATTAAGTTTCAAATATTTTTCCCTCTTCCGATTTCGCTACCGAATTTTTTACGTCAAGGACTGTTCTGGATTTTAACCGTCGAATTATTTTTCTGACTCTTCGTCCGTTATCAGTTGCAAAAATGATTATTATGTGTAGTAACGATGATGTATGGGTCATATACTGTACAGCTGAGCTATTAAAGTCGAGAAAGTCTGATATTCTGCGGCTCGCAGCGGTTAGTGTGTAGTTGCGGTGATAGTGTATATTAATACTATGTTTCGGTGCTCTGAGGTAACTTCCGTAACGTCTCCTAAATTTATTGTCAATAAAAAAATAAAAATTGTAAATTTAACTTTTCGTTATTATATAACGCGTGGAACAACATAATGTTTAAATATTTTCATTTCAGTGGTTACCAATAACACACAATACCTATAATACGAGAATAAAAACTAAATTCACGGTTGCGTTTTCTTGACAATTGTTTAATGTAATCATTATTTATTGTGTTCATAAGCAACTGTGCCAATTAAAGGTTATTTACTAATTAAAGATTTAAGGTTATATTATGTGTATTATTTTTTATTACATATTTCATTCATTCAATTTTTAATTTTATAAAAAGTATACCTTTGTCTTATTATGTGTTTTTTATACGTTTCTATTATCTCGTGCGTTGTTACTCGAGAATAGTTAAAATAATAATATCTTACAGTCAATGTTAAATAATCTCGTTTCAAGTTGGGTTTAGAAAAATCAAACGATGACTTATAGTTTTATATTCAACGAAAATAAAATATGACGTAGTGCAGTTGTACATTTAAAAAAAAAAAAAAAAAATTACACCATCATACACGCAGGTATGCCATTTAATAATTATATAGACAAGAAATATAACTGAAAGATTTTTTACTCGGATTTTAGTCTATACATGTATTGTGATGCAGGTTACAATATGTACAATATGCGCATTGAAATAAAAAATATAAAAAATGTTTTCAATGCTCACTGCAGATGTTTATATTATATAGGTACCTACTATATGAACAGTGCCACGAGGATATTACGAAAATTGCTTGTGGACCAAAATATTAGTGGTTGAATAAGCCTTGATTATTGCGACTCGACTTTTTCTTCTATTGTCCCCATACAGATATAATATGGGCCGATAATATTATCATTAATTAACCGCCAAAGTACCTACTTGCATGCATATATGAAAGTTTTTTCTCAAAAATTAAAATAGGTTAATTGCGCATTTACTCTTTTTTTTCAGACTAAAAACTCAACCATTGATTAGTGACGGTCGTATATACATATTATTTCACTTAGTGTCTGTGGATAGTGCGTTAAATGTGTTTTGTTAAGCTTTCGTATGAAATTATCATTTTCCGACAAACAACAATAATTTTGTACAAACAAACGCGCGAAAGTCGATGCCCCTACCTGTTTATTATTACTAATAAGTAATAACATGCAATGTCACTTGATAGGTACCTAGGCATATAAGTTAAATAATTATTACCTATAAATAGTTTGTTCGGATCATAGTTTTATAATAAATAAATAATCTCTATTCATTAAATTGTATTTCCACACAATATTTGAATTGTCATAATAATATTAATAAAATATCGTCGAAAAACGTAATCATCTTTGGTTAAGTGACAAAATGTCAGATGCATAAACTTTTCTCGGTTGTCTTTCCTGAAGCTTCTGCAGTTATCCTTGCATGTTCACTAGCTGTTTGATTATTCTCGGTAGGTCATAAATCACGTCCTTCTTATGAGCATCCGCTTTCGACTGACAAAAGTGTTTACTGTAAATCATAACGATTTCCTAACCACAATTATATTTGAACGTAGCTGTTCGCCTGTTCCCTCACCATTTTATCGCCGAATCTTATTTAATTAGACCCTTATTCCAGTACTGCAGTTCATAATTAATTTAGTTTTTATGATGGTTCATTCAAACAATTACAAAACGATTAAACTTGTGCTAACAATTAAATTATTTTAATCAAACAAATATATCATAAACAAAATATAATACAATAGTCATAATTCATATACCATATTACAATAATTTAATATAGGAATATAACATATTATTAAGCTCCATTATAATACGTAAATACATAATTTAAACTTAATAACACTTTGTTTTAAAGACTGTTGATTTTTTATTTTAAGTAGCTAATTAATTGAAAAAAAAGATTTATATAAAAAAGCAATATTTTCAGTAAGTTTGTGTTTTTTTCAAATTGTATGTCTATTGAGTTTTGGAACTACGGTATTTACATATGACATAATTTAAAGGAGATGTAGCTAACGAGTTTAACCAGATTAACCTGCCTCAGGCTAATCAGAGAAATATAATAAAGGCTCTGTTGTCGTTCGTAACAATTCTAAAATGAAGAATGATTTGAGTTAAATTATGCTCAACGCAGACGGAGAATATTTAATATGTATATAATCTAACCTAAACACACTAATTGTAAGTTTACCAGAGCTTTAAGACGTTCTGTGAAAAAATAAAAACATAAACTTTTGGTTAAAGTTTTTAATGAAAACCAAGTACTAAAACAGAAACTATGATACAATTGGAACTGAAAATGATTTATATATATTTTTTTAGTGTTGATAACATCTAAATCTGAGTATAATGGGAAATCGATTTATATATGTAAAAAACAAAATTGGATGTTATTGATTTTTTGTTCTATCCATATCGTCTTAAACTATTATTTTATAAAATTTATTATGTGTATGATTTTTATTTTCTAAGTATAAAATATGTAGAAAAAAGTTTTCTGACATTGAAATCGACCATCTTTATTCTCTGCAGTAATGCAGTATATTATATTGTTAAATTATAGTTTTAAATGCGCACCTTTTAAAATAAGCCAAACTTTCGCCCTTAAAAAATTGTTCTACTTGCATTTTAATATCTATAAGATTGTTTATGATAACTGAATTGTATTTTCAATATTAAATTAAACACCATGGTTTTATAATAAACCATCTGCTGCACAAATGGATACTGCAGTTTTCATTGAAAATTAAGTAATGCTGGGGCCATTGAAATAAACACAATGGAAAATGTTTAATTGGTGGACGCAGATAAAAGGTGATTTCATGACTGAAGTGCAGCCATATACTACCAATTTCAATACTAAACATAAAAGTATAATCGATTCAAATACAATATGAATTGAAAACAAAATAGTAAATATTAAGGTATTAAAGGCTCACTAAAATTCAACAAAAAACTCCTCTTTTGAATGGTAAATTTGTACTATTCAAACTTACTTTTTTGAAAGATATCAGTTTTATAAAGGCAAAAATGAAAAAAAAAACAGTTGTTGTGTAACAAGGGATATATATAGTGTATAATATTGTATATACAACATATAATTCTGTCAATTCGTAAACAAGGTAATTTGAACTAAAAAGTTATAACATTATAATGTTATTATACAGAACATGAGTAACCATTAAAAATAAATTTTTTGATATTTTATTCTTGAGAATAAATTGAGATACTTACCTAAAAATATTTTTTTTTTGATTTATTTCAATAAAATCAATGTATATATAAAAAAATATCCTGTACGAATTTATTGTAATATTATACTAATATTACTTACCAGGAATCTCAGTTTTTTTATTATTAGTTAGGTAATGTATTACGGTAGTGAAAATATTGCTAGTGAAATATTTTAATTCCGCTTAGTGGAAGAAAAAGAACTAATAACTATATAGGTATGGTTCGGATTTTATTTCATGACGTTTTTGGAGTTTTATTATGTTCTGATTTTTGTATAATACATAAAAGCATTTAATTTATATTTATAAGATGCTTAGATTGCGAAGTTTAAATGTGAAATCACCTGAGTACATAATTCCAGAGTGTAGGTATTTCATAAAACAATTTTTTTTCTGTTTAGTACTCGTAGAGCATTGTATTTTTTCTGTTTGTTAGACTCGGTATAATATTAAAAATAAAATAAAATCTTGTAAAATGTATCGATTTGCGGTAATCAGATAATACAATAATATGCCCGAGAAAATGTTTAAATACTAAAATATATAGGTACCCGGTGCAGACTCGATACGAGTAACATTTTTTTATTTATATTTTCAAAACTATAAAATAAAAATAAAAACCTGGAAAATGGCTCTGCACTACAGTTGTAGGTTTTGAGTGTGCCTCATCATTGAGTAGGTCACTGTTTTCCTTCCCTAAATTGTTTTTTCCCGTTTATTTTGAAAAGTACCATAGAATTGATTGAAGTGCTTTTATCAACCAAAAAAGAGATTACAGGCTAAACTTTTTTTTTTTAATACACATCATTGTAAGACACTCCCATCTGAATTTAAAAATCCAAGTAAATGTAATCATTTAGGATATGATGCAATATTATACAGCATAAAAAAAAATTAAATTTGTACAGAAATAATTACAATATCGTATCATGGGTCAAACGAATTTTACAAAATTGAAATCAATTATTATTACCTATAGTATTAACTATTTGATTAGTTATAACATACAATTGATTTATCGTAAACTGTTATCAATGCTTTGATGGAATAATAATAATAATAATAATAATAGGTATGTTTAAACCAATAAGAATAGAGCGAATGACATGCGTATAAATGAAAGTATATACGGAAGGGGCAGATATGACGGTGAAAGTATGTTCGACAAATTTATTTTCTGCAATACATGTTTACGCATGCAACACTAGTAATAAAATAAAATAGTGTTTCTCATATATATTTATAATATTCATATATTTTATGTTGAGCAAATAAGCAGTGAGCATATTATTTTTTGCATTTAGAGTAATTAATTTTAGTTCCATATACTGTACGAGGGAATAATAATAATATTTAATATTAAAAATGTATACATACATATGTACATTGTACACATTGTGGGATTATCAGAAGTTTATGGCACGGAATTTTCTGATGAAACAGTAATGCAACACAGCTGGGTACTCTCTGTTTGTGAACTTATAAAGTTCATAATAATGAAGATACTTAAGACATCCCATTATTCTTGAGTAAAAAATTGCAACAGTCAGTCTAACGGTTTACATGTTATTTAACCGAAATGGAAAAATCATTTTCATCGAATCATTTTTATTTAAATTTAATAATCACGAAACAAAAGATACTAGCCAAAAATAAATACATTACATTAAATTATCTCAGTTCTTCGACGAACTGATACAGCAATATTATTTTAGTATTTTTATTTGTACGTCGTATGTGTAGGTACTAGCCAATAACTGAAGGTTCTTTATATTATTATTATAAAAATAGGCTATAGTGCTATACAATTAGTTTATTTGTCTTAGTATGGTGAGTTTTAGTTTAATACGCCATGGTATATTATTATACTAAGTAGATATAATAAATATTTATGATTATAATTAGTGATGTGATTATTTCAGTAGTTATTTCAGTATAAAAACAAATTATTCATTTAATCATATTCATTTTCTGTACATACCTTTCTTTTAACCTTTTCATCGACGATGAACTACATTTTTCTATGATTACCATATGTTTAATTTTTTACCGTTGTATTGTTATGACCTTGGTATATTTAATAAAATTAAGCATATCAGATTTGATGATGTTTTATAATTTGTTTGTAAACATAAAATGGTTAATGATAATTTTTTGAAAAATAAATATTTTTTATTTAATGTATTATTTCATATTTACATGATTTAAAGAGGTATCTGGTTAATATAAACAAAATTTGAATAAATATAATATTGAGAAAGTATACGAATATGATACAGAAATTATTTAAATTTAATTTTTCAGTTTATTAAAAGTAATAATGAATTGGAAAAAAAGTTACCTATATTATAATATGATTTTTAACAGCGTGAATTTAATGTTTAAAATTTTGTGAAAATAATAGGTATGATAATTTATAATATTAATTGATTATTAAATATATATTATAAACCTATATCTTCTATAATCTATACACAGGATAGTTTTTAATATTGCGATAACCGTGGAATCATTGAACATAATGTTTAGAAGACGACATTTCTATACGAACAAAATAAAACAGTAAAAATTAATATTCGGAATTTTTTAAAAGGATAACTTAAACCTGTAAACTTAAATAAGGCTATGGTTAAATTATCATAATTTATAAAAAAAAAGTGCAGAATAATACGTATGAGCATCTGTATATGCTTCCTATTTAGAAAATATTAAAAAATACATACAAATTATGAAACTTAAAACTACCTGTTAGATCTCGCAGTTCATTAATTGTTATGGTTTATTTATCATTTTATAAAGGTATACCTATTTAACTTTCAATTCGATAGTGTTTAAATAATCGCGGTTCTTAGACTGAGCGGAATTTTTTGATATAATAAATTGGTCTATCGACTATTCGTCTATAATGTAGAGAAATTTTATTTTTTCGTTTAAATTAATTTTACACAATAATATATATTATATTATTTTGTTTGAATCATTGACTCGTTTTAAAAGTCAATTTTTAATCGATCAGTCTTGCATATACATTGTATATTGTAGTATAGTAACTAGTTATTTAATTGACGTAGCTAACGTGAATACAGTCGAGTAGCAATAAAATCGATTTTCCCTTGAAGTTAGGTTAATTTAAATTCGAGTTAGGTTTATCGAATAATAAGGACATCTCAAATTTTTATCTCCATTCAACTTCGACTTATCGCCAATCAACTGTGCAATAATACTACAGATACATATAGGCGGACAGCAGACAAGGGTAACAATTTTTCCTGGATTTTCCGGTTATTATGAAAAATGCATACATGGGTATGCAATCAATTTGACATGTGCCACGTGGACATAAATTCACAGAACTCGTGTCCCGAAGACATTTTTCTGATTTCGCATGACCAGTAACATAACAATGTCCCGGATTTTAATTTTATTTTCGGTCGATGAAGAATGTTTATCGTTAATTTGTTAATCAATAATTTAAAGTAGTCACATGTTCCAATACGAGTAATGTAATACATCCAACACACAAATAAAAAATATGGTAAGATAAAGACGTAAAGTAATGGTTAGGTCAAGTTGGAATTTGTTGTCCCGGATCTTATAAAATTTTATCTGACCACTCTACATGTAGTAGATAATTCTCTCTCTTTATATATAAGAAAAAACAAATTATGACGCAGGTGAGTATAATTTTATAAATTACTTGGCGAATATACGTCACTTAATGTACTACAAATTATAGCCCATCGAAACCCGATCCTTTCTTAAACAAAAGTTTAACTAATATATTGGATCGGAATTCACTAACCTTTTATAGGTTTAAGTACCTACTTTTTTCAAACTTTTGTAAGTACATGTTTCAGTGGTTAGTGGTGATAATAGGGAACACAAGCATAATATTACATAAGCCAAAGATAATTTGATTACTAATAAATATTGAATAGTGTATTATAAAAGTATAAAATGGTATTGTTTTTTGCCGATGAATAATGTCTATATCTTAGTGGGATGGATAATGAAATATATACGAATTCCGTTCATAATTACTTATCATATGTGAATTTCTTAGTTCGTACAAGTCAGTAGGTAGGTATGCTTCTGAACAAATATTAATGTCGTGTGATAAAAAGACAAAAATGAATACAACAATATTCAGTCAATATCTCTCTAAATAGTTACATAATATTATAAATAATGAAAATAATAATAATATACACAGCCTCCTTTGTCCACAACTAAAGATTAATATTATGATTTTGAATTATTTAATAATTTAAAATACTAATGGGATTAAAAAAATGTATTTAGAATTATTTACCTTATAACAATCGTGGAACGTATAATGATCCTCTGAACAGATAATAATATTATGTCTTATATTAATTATTTATTAAAATTTAAAATAGGTGCGTACAAAACGCTTTTATCTGCAGTTATATTTTATGTTTCGTCTAACGTGATTGGAATACGTCAGGAAAATAGAAAATAAAATGTTTTTATTAACTGATTCATAAAAATTGCTCACATATCATGGTAAAAATCTAGAGGTGAAAAATTCAGTAAATTTAACAAATTTCACTGATTTTAAGTAGGTATGTTGTTTAATCGTGTATGATACCAATTGTATAAACATTACTTGATCTGTATTTTTTTATATTGTTTTTTTTTTTTATAGTTTTCCTCGTTAAGTGTCACACCTGAACTCAATGATAATAGGTACCTACTTAAAATTATGATTTTAATATACAAATATAAATTAGATAGGTGGATACTATTTTATACTATTGTGGGTATTTAAGTTTACAAATATTTAAATACAATCGGTATGGATTTTAAAAAACACATGATGTACCATTTGTTATTTTCATTTTCAGTTTTTAGTAAAAATAAAAACATACAATAATAGTTCAGCAGGCTTTTAATGTAGCCATTAATAAACACATTTATATAATAACATTCCATTGAATTAAATTACAATTACAATAAATTACAATCAAACATGGGCGATTTACCGATGTGTCATATAATATGCATATTACTTTTAACAAATGGAACTCATTGTGTACAGAGCTAAGTCGATGTTGACGATTTCTGAGAAATATTTCCACAGGACGATTAAAAAGATATTTTCGTGCATCGTTTAATATCATAATAATATAATACTCATACGTACATCATTATGAATTTATGCACAATATATTTCACTTGGATACAACGACATTCATGGTAATAATAATAATATATGTGTTGCATATAAGGCATGTTAAGTCGATAAAAAACACACTTCGGCGAATCTCTGGATTCTATTTTACACTGTGAGATTAATATTGTACCTATTTAATCGAAACATGATCCATAATTGACCTATCCACTCTTCAAAATATGTTTCGAAGACGTCCCTCACTTAAACTTAGAATTCCAGTGGGACTTGGTTTTTTTTTATCATAGAATGATACGAGAGCTTTGATAATATAACATACATTGATAATTATTTTATTATCTGTTCTAAATACTAATTTTAATCGAGATATTTATTTCGAAAATATATTAATGTTTATACTATAAAATAGTAGTCACACACATATAGCTGGTCTTTAGTTCAAACAAATTTTTATAAGAATAAAAAATACACATATTTTATTTCAAGAAATTGAATTAAATCTTGGGCTTACGACACCATATTTACATAATTAATAATATTTATCATAAAATAATCATCTATAGATTAATATATTCTTCAATCAAATAAACGATATTTTAACCATCGAATATTATGATTATTTTTTGTTCATGGATTGAATTAATTTTATTCATAAGAAACCCAAACTAAAAATTAAAAAAAAATCCATTAAAGTTAAGGTCCAATCAAATGAGTCTTATTTGATGCAAACTAAATGATATGATTTATTATGACGTGTCCGTGACACTTTTTATTGCACTTTTTACACCTACTCATTATTATTTTCGATTTAATCAACCATTTATTTCTTTATAACAAATGTTATGTTTTTCGTTTTCAACTATGAAAATATATTTTATTAATTTAAATTTTAAACTGTATATCAAGCATATACCAAAAAATGAATGTACCTTTGTGGATAAAATTGGGTTTATGGAGCACACGTATTGTTGTTGTTGTTGTTGTTGTGCACTTTTTTATAAAAATATTTTTCTCGTATATACACAGTGCACACATTAAAATGAAAGGGTTTAATCCTATATTTTCTGAACAAATTATAAAGTGAAAGATCTTATTAAACCGATTCATTTACAGTTGTTGACTTCTTGAATATGTTTTGCAAGTAGTCTAAATGGCTGTGTATTAGTTCCAAAAGAAATTTCTAATACGATATTAATAAGCACAATGGGCGTAATTTGTGTTGTACCACGTAGTATAAAAAATTGCACAACGTATCATTAATATTCTCTTAGCGTTATTATCACTGCGCAGTAGAGATTTCCGGGATGTAATAATAATAATATATTATAATAATATGGGGTATGCCGACAATAATGTTGACGCATTTTCATCATTATATTGTGACATCTAAAGTTATTTGTGAATTTGTAATTTTCAAACGATTTATAGCTATGCATCGATTAATCTTAACTTCTAAGTACAATTTGGGTTTAAAAATATTAAAAGTGTTCCCAGTTAAATGATTTTTTAAAAGATTGGTTTAATGATGAAGAGTCGCTCCACTCCTCTGTAAAAACGGGTAACTCCTTCAAATTCTTTGTAAGACCCTCTCCCTAAATTGACGTAATCTGATTTGTAAAAGAATTATCACATTGTATTTAAAGCTAAAATATTGAGTCATAAATATGTTTTTCAAATAATGTTCGTATTATTTTTAAGTGTATAAATCGACATGTCACACAAAGCCGTGAAAACCAAGATAAGCGTAAAAACATTATCACAAACGATCAATTAATTTGTGTTTATAATTCTATTAATTTTATTTCATTTGTTTATTGTATTCTAAATATTGAAGCAGCAATCTTATTCCAACACTATAAAATATTGACAGTTTTAAAAATTATTATGAGTATAATTATCTTGTTGCGCTATAAGTTTACGTTGATTTATCATCAATTTTAAACATCATGATCAGCATATTTCGTATAATAATTATTCTAAATGATTAATTTAATGGCTTTTGATTCACTAAAGATTAGACTGTACCTTAATTATATATAATATATACATCAAATAAAAAACGTAATGTAGTATAAAGTAACACACTATAACTATATTGTGTTGTACTGCGGATTTTTTTAAACAAATTTCGTCGTCAAATAATTACTATAATAAACACTTTTATAAACAAATAAACACGTTTCTACAAAATAATCAATTGTTCAAAAAATATAATTTAATACCTGTATAATAGAAAGGTTGGTATTCAATACTTCTCTCTAATGTTTTACTACAGCTTACTGTGACATAATGGTACCTAAATTGTATACATAATCTTTCACTGTATTTATCACCATCAAATACTTTGTTGTCCTATTAATGTTTTCAATCATTTGTTAATTGGAAAACACATAATATTAAGTACTGTGAGAGCTATAATTATTATGATCTTACTAGTAGTTTTCGGTTTATCTGAACTAAAAACTAAAATTGTATTTTTATTGTTTCATAAAAATCTTGGATACCGGCAGTCCCAACTCGCAGATAGTTTTCATTAATATTTAAAAGGTAAATTATGAATTTTCATAATTTATGCAAATGGTAGTATAAGTTTTAGAGTTTTTTCGGGGAACTAATAATGGCATGTTTATTATTAAATCAATGTTTTTTTAAACATTTTTATAACATATAAATTGACATGGCTGGGTATTAACAAGTTAAAAAGTTTAAGTTAAGTATAAAAGTTGAATTCTTTTTAATTAAGTTATAAACAAATTAATTTTTAAAAATAGCTTCTTAGCTACCTAACGAGTTGATGTTGTTTCCATGATATCATGCAGTAACTATAATCGATAATTAATTGGATATAGTCATTAAGTTAATTTTTTTCTTAATTGAACCTTATAAATTTGAGATATAGGTACATGTTAACTAAGTGAAGGTATTTTTCTTTTTTACCTATAACTTTTACAATTTAAATATTAATAAAATTATATTTTAAAAGTTGGTATTCTTCACAACTGACTTGAACGAATTGAAAACATCGTTTCGTATAGTTGTAGTATATTACAATTTAATATTTTAATTATATTTTAATTTGTGCAAGTCGGCCTGTTGCAGAAACTGTATCTTTACATCATCCTAGATAGTATCTACAGCATTGATACACACTGCATTGGTTTAAAAATGCGTTGATATTTATTATAACACCTGAACTGGGTCAATTAAAACACCTATCCGGCTTTATTAATCATAACAGCAAAGGATTGGTGGATACGCGGTGATGCTCGGCTCTAAGTCCGGTTTGTTGTGAGACACAATTATAACAGTCAAAAGTTATTCTCTTCTTTTCATTTTAGTCTTCAAGCAGTTAAAACATATATGAACATTGAAACTCCTAATAGCTGACAACCACTTCAAGCTAAACTGTTATATTATGTTATATTATCTTCGTTTTTTGGGCGCAAAAAAATTTGGTCTTCAACTCGTTCATATTAACAAAATATGTCATATCTTATATTATATAGACAACTCGTTAATATCTCTCACTCAATTCAACGATATTATAATATACTTATTAGAACGCGATTTCTGAATTTAAAAATATGGACATCCAGTAGGTCCACTTTACTTCACGTTAAACTTCGACAACCACATAAACATCACGGTCAGTAAAAATCTCAAAATTATTGGCTTCATCGAGCTTATATTAACAAGATTCGAATTGGTCGCCCAATACTGGATTACTGCGTGATAGTTTTCTAAGGACCAATCAAGACACGAGCGGATAAGAAATCGATTTATTTTTCATTGGGCCTATATATTTTCAAAACTGAGCACAATAGTTCTACCCCATACAGTGCTCGTTAATATTCCCTCACTTTCTTCACATTCATCTTCGTCGTGAAGTGGTCTTAAAATAATTCCTTACATTTCTTCTCGTCCTAGGCGTACCTAATATCTTTTCCAGTACTATAACTTTTGAGCTGCTTTCCTTATTCCTTCTGGTTCCACGCCATATGGTTATAAACGCATAACCTACGTATTCATTGGATGCTTTGAGCACTCAAAAACGCAAGTACAATTTAATGTTAGGTTTCCTTGTATTTTAATCACTGTTACAAATATTATCAAAAATTGTTATTTCCATACGGTTATACGCGACATGTCATCCGTAATTTTCGTCAGACGTTAACACATTTTTCAAATAAATAAAATAATATTAGTTAATTAATTAAAGTAACTAAAGATGTTTTATAAGTAATCATAACTGGTCCTGAAGGATTTGACTTCTTTCGACTAACGTTAAATATTTACGATAGTAAAAAAGTCCGAATTAAAAAAAAAACCAATATAATTTTTAACTAAATAATTGTAAATCAAAATACAAATTTTACCTGGAACTTTGAAGTCCTGATAGTCGATCCAAAAGCAAACGTCTAAGTGGAAATTATCTTAACTTCTTAAAACACTTATTGCACGCACTGCGATATCTCGACTATTTAATAACTATTTTAATGTTAACTGTGATGGCCATTCTCATGTCCCCGCCTTACTCGTTTTACTAGGTACAAAAAAAAATACAAAAAAAATTGTCTCATCAGCAGGGAGACTGGCGCAGCTGTCAACCAATAGGTATACACTTACATATTTTTGTATCGTTACATCACGACAGACACATACTATCTTATAGTTGCATGGCGCGTTATACATTAAGTCTAAAATCTAAATCGGCAGGAATCCCTAAATGTATAGTCGTAATAATATCAAACGAAATAGAGCGGTTGATAATTAATTTAATTTAAAGCCATTAAAGTATTGTGATGTTTACAATAATCGATGGTGTGATTGAATACGATACTGTTAATAATTTAATCTTCTAATTTTCTGTCAAAATAATATTGTGTAATCCACACTGTAATGTTCTACACTTGTTAACACACTGTACTTTTAATTCATAAACAATGTTCGTATTAATTATGTTTTCTGTTGATATTAAACATTTTGAAATTGCATAAAATCGTATCGATTTAATTATACGTATTTTTGACGATATAAATTAATACATAACAGAATTGCGGTTTATATTTTCAAGAAGTAAATATTTCAAATAGAAAGTTAATCTCATTATTACGAGTTCAATGTAATTATTTCTAGTTGCCGACTGATGTTAAGAATGAATACACATTGGACATTTCATAATCAATCGCAATCGTGTTAACACTACTTATACTTTCGTACAATCATAAGAGATGAACTGCAATCATAGTTTATAGTAGTTTGAGTATAAAGTTTTGAAAGTGGATGAGAATTTACAAAACTTAACATACCTATCGATTAACTTAGAACAGTCGGCACGTCATAATCATAGTAAATGAGATAAATATCCGATTCAAATCAAAATCATTCTAAATATTGTACCTATAATCGCTATAAATAATGTATTTACATTTTGTAGGGTCATAATATAATGCAATACCCATGTTAATTTTTTACAAAACGTATACGAGCAATGCATTATAAAACTGCACCGAAGGTGGACAAGTGCACAGATATTTTTGTAACAAATTGTATGCATTGATTTTTTATTATGAATATTGTATCTTATCTGTGCTGATGAATTTGTTTTCATACATCTCTGTACCATTTTACCTTATTATTATTGTAGTTTATTTTAGTACAGATCGATTATCTTGAGACTTGAATAGGGATTGTAGCTTTGTTTTTCAACCCTTATAATACGTTGCTATAGTATTACTCACTCGTGAATTTTGCTTTGACTCGAATACATTTTTTTTTCACATAGTCAGGTACTAATAAGATAGGGTATAATATTCTGTACTATATCATAATATGTTCTCATTTAACAGCTATTATGTGCAAGGTTTTAAACAAATTAGAAACACTTTAATTACCTACTGTTTACATATTTTAATTCCTATTCATTTAGTTTTAACATATAACGCTGCTGCACATATTTTATTATTTTTAATCACCTCAAAATTGTATCATATTATAGCTGATCAGTTTTAATTATTTGTCCAGTGACCGTTTCCAGACTTCAAATACTCTGTATAGAAGCCAAAGTCTAATTGACTGTGATAGAATCAAAAAAAACTCGACAGATTTTGACGATTCGAGGAAGGCTTAGAAAATACTGTATTATTGAACAAGTCATTTTAGGGTGTCTTATTCCCTATTGTTATTGTTATTATTAAGTAAGCACCCGTAGGCTCAAGTACAGTGCCAAATATTAGATTATAATTAGAGACTAAACAAAAAGATTATACAATATTAAAAAATGAAAATTTTATAGAAAATACAAAATAAAAACATCTAGAGTACAAAAAAAAAAAAAAATATTAGTAATAGGTACGTACCTCATAAGTATGTAATATTTTTATCTTAAATTTAGATTTAAATGTTTAATATTAATAGGTCCCTAATATTAAAATCATAACCACATATTCGTTTATTTCTGCTTGAAATTGTTTCACGTAAGAAACAAAATTATATATTACTTATAATAGTTGACGGCTGCAGATGGATTGCCCATTTCGGATTAATTATGATCACCGAATAGCTCCGAATAATACAGTTAGTTGCCTACGAAATAAATAGATAATACCGATACACATAGACGTATTATATAGGTGTCAACTAAAGCCGCTTAGATTAAATAAATAATTTTAATATGTAAATTGTAAGTACCTAATCGGATATTTTTACGTAAATATTTTCCTGATTTAAGTTAAGTCGTTTCTACTTATATATTGTTAGGATGAAATTTTGATTAGCTACTAAGCAAATTGTACAACACGATTGTTTGAATGTTTGTATTGCACTAAATTAAATTCACACCCTGTTACGGGAAAGTTCCCCACATATTATAAATGTGAAAGTGCAATTTTCTTTCTTAATTTTGACAAATATTGTCGATCTATGTACTATAATTAACTAATGTTATAGATTTTCTCAATTTCGACAAATATTTATATTTTATATATTATAATTTATAAAGAGGTATACATAAAATATATAGAATCGCAGGTGGTCGTTTAAGGTTACTAATGTACACTTTATGTTGAATTTGAATTACTACCGGGACGACACCTATTCACAAATTTAACTAAGCATATTTTATTTATAAATAATATAAATTAAATACTATGTATGTTTACTATTATTAAGCCAACTATTATAGTTTCATTATTTCTTTATACAGGTGATGTGATTCTAATTTCGATTGATGTGGCATTGACAATAAACGGAAGGTTACCATTGAAATAAATAAGTATAGATATGTATATATAATTATATATTTTTTTTTTAATATACTTATCATAAACAGAATAGGTAATTACTTAATATGATAAACTGTAGTCAAAGTTTATTTATATCAATAAAAAAAATATATTGGTAACTAGTAACTACAAATAGTTGTATGCACATATTTCATTCGAATTTTAATTATTAATAAACATAACACCTGTAAAATAGTTTCTACAAAAAGCAATTAGTATATTGTAAGTTGAAATATATTAATTATTTGAATAAAACGTATACGTAGATAATAACAATTGGCAGCTATTAAATTGTACATACAATTATTATATAGCATGGAAATAAATGGCCTCCTCGGTAAAATTTATCAAAATATGGTTATAAATGATATTCATTTTGATTCATTTTCTACCCAGATAAATTATAGGTAATTAATAATAATAAACAATACAATTGATACCACAATATTTCATTATTTTTATTTGTATTTATTAATTAACACCCCGAAATGCTAATATGTATATAAGTGAACATTAATACATATATATATATATAATATAATATATATATATATAGACAAATGCACCCAGTAAGTTACGAAGTATTACATCAAAAACATTTAAGTTAAAATGACAAATTATTTACATGTATTTTCGAACAGTGGCAATGAAACAAAAAAAAAGAGATTTATAACCAATAATAATTGGATTATCGGAGAAAGGGTGTCGACATAATTGGATATTTGCAGTGTAATTGTTTTTATTCATTGGCACAACAAGCGGGGATTTTGATCTCAGTAAAATATTAAAAACTCTAAATTTTACTAGCTCGAGCAACTCAGTTGCAAGGTCTGTTTTACCATTAATCTGTAATCAATTTATGAATGCGCATGCCACATTGTTATGAAAACGCCTTGATTGTGAGGTATCAAATCTAATTGTTTTGATCATAGGCGGAAATCTTGTGAAATATTTGGGGGGGGGGCTCAAATATTTGATGACAAACAGACCCGTGGAGGCATTGCCCCAACACCTCCAACAAACTAATTTTCACATTTAATCACTCATAAAAAATTGTTCTCGTTGACTCGTTATCATAACAACTTAAAGAGTTACAAACATAAAAAAAAGAATAATTAATAAACGATTTAAATTTAAATATTTTAAACATATTTGAATTAAATTATTTATTTAAAATCTAAATCACAATCTCAAAAGAAATGTATTCCCAAGAACATCAAACAATAAGTAAAATATAATTTAGTATAAAATGGTCAATACGGTTAACGATTCATTCAATCACAATAAACTTTACGATAGGTTTAATATAGCTATAGCGGTAGTCCTATAATAGCTTTCGCTTCTCGAGAATTAACAAAAATTAGGAAAAGAATTAATAATATTTTTCCCATCTAAAATAGAACGGTATAATATGTTATTCAATATAGATGGCCATTTGTTACAAAATATGTACAATATTAGGTATATAAACACAATTTAATATTATTGTGAATTGTGTCTTAATTGTTCGGTATGTTACCGTAAATAATAAATTGGTAAATACTGCATAGTGTGTATGTAATGTACTAGGTACACTTATATAATTGTGGATATAAGAATATAAAATAATGAAAACAATTCTGCAAACTGTACAAAATTGCGGTATTGTTTGTTTAATATTCTTAGGGGGACTTTAACTTCAAATCATTTATTTTGGGGGGACTAAGCTCCCGTAAGCCCCTCCCCCCCGATCAACGGCTATGGTTTTGATAAATCTTCGGTGTCTCCCATTTACCACCAATCGTGCTAAATGGCTCTGGATTCGTCTGGTTGGTTTATCATACCTACTTGATTATTGGGTTCCCAAAATCAAGTATTGGACGTACTAAGACACAATACAGCACTTTTAAACAGGTGGCATCTTTTAACTAGCTACAGACCATATTCATTATGTATTTAAACCCTCTCTACAAATGTTGTAATATTGAAATTTAAACGATAGATTAGAAATAGAAATTACGTCCAAAGTCACGAACTTGAGAAACACGTTGTAGGAGTAATACACATCGACGGGTTGATTAAAATTAAAATGATTTCTTTTTCTCAAAGCCGGCCGTTGGTTTCACACAATTTTACAAAACTTATAAAATCTGTTTGTAATAGGTAATATTAATTATAGCATCATTCAAATCCTGTACTTATTTTTATAAACAATTTTAAATTGTCAGCAAGCAAAAAGACTTTTGAAGATTTACATTTTAAATACATTATAAATCGTATCATAATCATAAGGACTAAGAATAGCAGGGGGACAAGAGGTGCCCTTGAGGTAGGTACAACTGAAGTTACTTCAATTTTTAAAAAATTATTTTTTCACAAATTGAGAGCGTCCAGAGATGCAAGCAATGATAACATGGTTGGTCCACATTATATATACTTATAAGTGAATTATAACTCATAAACTTCTCATAAAAAAGGGATAAAAAATATTTAAAAATATAATTTTTTTAACAAAAACGTTAGAACGGCTTGAAACTACATAAAAAAATATTCTCGAAAACATTAATACCTTTTGAATAATGAGTATTTTAGGTTAAATTAATTGCCTGGTATAATATGCACTATTTACTCGAGTGTTTTTTGTTCTATTTTTACTTTTTGTTAGTCATATAGGTACCTAGGTACTAAAGTTGAATAGTAAACAATTACTTATATTTATACAACTTATATAATTTATACGGTCGATAATGATGAATGTATATCATTTGAGTTACTTATATTTGAGTTGTATAATTGTGTGTACAAGAATAAAACAAACATATTAGGTACCTAAATACTAATCAAGTATGACAGAACAAACCAAAGCGTGTAATTTATAATAACATGTTAAATAAGATTAGAAACTGGTATCATGATTTGTGGCCATGGAGTAGACATGTATTAAAATAATATTTTATACATCTAACATACATAAAAAGTATTTTAAAATATAAAAACGCTTTAATAATTATATGACAATCTTAATTAACTTGTTATTTATAATTAATTCGATAAAATATCCTAATAACAGACATGTTACAATATAATTAAATTATGATTTTATAAAAAAAAATATATATATAAATTGTAAGTTATCAGTATAGTGAATAGACGTTAATACATACAATTTGCGGTTTTCTTAAAATATCCTATGGAAATTAAGTTCCTATATACATTTTTATTATAGATGTTTTTGAATTTTGGTCATTTTTAAGAAAAAAATTGAAATGTCTGTTCTTTGTAGGTTATATAATACCTACATACTATCTGAATATATCCTGACTTTGACCAAGTTAAGTTTTTTTATATCTGAAATCCTATGTAGTAAACCTGCCTATACTTATTGATGTATCTCAGTTTTAGTGCGTACCTCAAGTTCACGGTCAAATCGGCGTCAGTGAACCTGGTTTTGTGAAATAATTCGACCTAGATGGCCAACGGCAATTCGCATATTGGATTTGACATTTGGTTGATTTTTTTTTAAATTGGTTAAAACTAACTGGCATTCTAAACTTTTCTGATATCTCTAAAAACTATCTCTGAGAATTGAATTGAGTAGTTTTTGAAAATTGCACGCTAAACACATACATTTGGTTTTAAGTTATGGTTTTTTAAGTTTATTTAATTGAGGCCATTTACTGCACGAGATGATTTGATGCACGCTTGCACCTGTTCCATCCGGGTAACCAATAGCAACCATTTATGAACAAAAAAGGTTCAATTTTCACCATGAACATCAAGATCTCAATTTGACCACCTCCTTAAAATGCGAATTTCGGAACCCTTCTAACATTTCTTATTGCGCATCTAGATCAGTGGAGGAACCACTATAATTCAAAATTTGAAGTTCGTACGATTTTAAGATGTAGCGATGATTGAGTGAGTTAGTGAATGAGTGATTGAGTGGAGTGAGTGAGTGGTAATTTACATTTATATATTTATATATATA